>NW_006921929.1:577647-578072 GCF_000298275.1 Orycteropus afer afer
TTTGCTGGTGTAGAGGAATCCAACTGATTATTGGATGCTGATCTTTTATCCTGCCACTATACTAAATCTCTCAATTAATTCCAATAGATTTTTGACTGAGTTTCTTGGGTTTTATAGGTATAGGATCATGTCATCAGCAAATAGAGATAGTTTGATTTCTTCATTACCAATTTGGATGCCTTTGATTTCTCTTTCTTGCCTTATTGCCCTGACTAGGACTTTCAATACAATGTTGACTAGAAGTAGGGATAGAGGGCCTCCTTGTCTGGTTCCTGTTTGCAAGGGGAATGGTTTTAGTCTCTCTCTTTTGAGGATAGTGTTGGCTGTTGGTTTTACATAGATGCCCTTTATTATGTTGAGACTTTTGCTGAGAGTTTTGATCAGGAATAGGTGTTGGATTTTATCAAATGACTTTTATGCATTGA
>NW_006921929.1:578661-605355 GCF_000298275.1 Orycteropus afer afer
TTTGACTGCTAACCAGAAGGCTGGTGGTTCAAACTCACCAGCCACTCCTTGGAAGGAAGATGGGGCAATCTACTTCCATAGTGATACTGCTTGGGAAATGCAAGGAGGGGTTGCTATGAGTTGGGTCCAACTCGATGGCACATAACAACAACAACAACATCCATTTCTTCCAGATTTTCAAATTTGTTGGAGCACAGTTTTCATAGTATCCTGATAATATCAGGTATCTTTTTTTATTTCAGTTGGTTCTCTTGTGTTTTGACACCCATTTTGTTTCTTATTAAGTTTATTTGTATTCTCACCCTCTTTTCCTTTGTTAAATTTGCCAGTGGTTTGTCAATTGTATTTATCATTTCAGAAAACAAACTTCGAGTCTTATTGATATCTTCTATTCTCTTTCTATCTTCTGTTTTATTAATTTCTGCTAGAAGATTTATTACTTCTTTTCTTCTGGCAATTGTAGTCTTTCCTTTCTGTTTTTCCCTAATTGTTGGAGATGTTGGTTTAAAGTGTTGATTTCTGCTCTTTCTTCTTTTTTGATGTGTGCATTTATGGCTATAAATTGGCCTCTGATTATTGCTTTTGCTCTGTCTCAAAGATTTTGATATGTTGACTTTTCATTCTCATTTAATTCAAGGAATTTTTTAATTTCATTTTTTATTTCTTCTATTACCCAGTCTTTCTTAAGGAAGGTGTTGTTCAGTTTCCATATGCTTACTCTTTTTCCATTCATCTTCTTATTGTTGATTTCTAATTTGATAGCATTGTGATCTGACAAAATGCTTTACTGTATGTCAATGTTTTTTTAAATTTATTAAGGATTTCTTTATGGCCAACATATGGTCTATCATAGAGAATGTCCATATGCACTGGAAAAGAATGTGTATTGTGTTGTTGTTTGGTGAAGTGCTCTGTAGGTATCTATAAGTTCAAGGTGGTGGATTGTATTGTTTAGCTCTTCTTTGTCTCTGTTGAGTTTCTTTCCAGTTGTTCTATCTTTGATTAACAGTGATATATTAAAGTCTCCTCGGAAGGAAGACTGGACATTCCTACTTCCATAGTGATACTGCCTCGGAAGTCCAAGGAGGGGTCGCTATGAGTCGGGGCTGACTCGATGACACATAACAACAACAACCACAACAACTATGACTTTGGAGTCTTCTATTTGTATTTTCAATTCTTTTAAAGTCTGATTTATGTATTTTGGGGCTCTTTCATTGGGCCCATAGATATTTATTACAGTTATATCTTCTTGTTCAATTGATCCTTTAATCATTATATAATGTCCTTGTCTTAAAGTCAATTTTATCAGAAACTAATATTTCCATCCTGCTCTTTTTGGTTGTCATTTGTTTGATATATCTTTTTCCAAACTTTGATTTTTAGTCTACTTTTGTCTTTGTTTCTAAGTTGTGTCTCTTGCCTGGGAAGGGAAGAATAAAAAATAATAATAATAAGGAGAAACAATAATAATAATAGTAATAACTTAAAAACAGACAAAAACAAATCAAAAAGGAAAAAAATTTGGGCAGGGTGGGGCAGGGCATGAAGGCCTCATCAGAGCACACAGACTGGGATGGTATTCCTGCTAGCCCAGAGGTGGATGGGAGTGAGGGATAGCTGCACCTCTGTTCACCATGAGGGTGTGGGGTATGCGAGTAACAAAGGGAATATCACACCTTTCTAGTCGTTAGCATCTGGAATGTCCTTGCTCTCTGTCACAAGCAGAGGCCATCCTGAGCTCCCTGGAATCTGAGAGAATGCTATTGCTTTAAATATCCAAAATGTTTGAACTGCTTGTAAACATTCAAAATGGCTGCACCCTCTGGACAGGCAAAAGTCTACAGCACAGCCCATATTCCTCTTTGCTGCTTCCCCTTTAATTCACCAGCCACCATTGCAGTCTTGGGTGCAGCCCCTGACTAGCAGAGCTGATGTTTAGGTTAATTCTTAGGTCCTTACACCACTTGGCAATATCCAAGCTGTCTAGGCCATCAGGATCACTAACAGACCACAGCTCTGTATATCTCCTTTTTTGGTATTTTCATGCAGGTTCTTCTACTGTTGGAGTTTAGTCTACTTCTGTATCCTTCCTTTCAAAGCTCAGGGCTCCAGGATTATCTTCTGTATCTGTGTTAATTGGTTCCTCATTCCTTTGTTGAAGAGGGTCTATGTAGTTGGTCAGCCTATTCTGCCATCTTATGAGAACTCCTCCCTCTCCTTGCAAGCATTTTAAAGACCTCAGGCACTATGCAACAAGCTAAGAGGTAGAACAGAAGCCCTAAACATGGTTAACTGGTATATCTCATGAAACCATGACCCTAAACCTCTAAATCAAGAAGCAAAATCTCATGTGACATCTAGTTGTACAAAAAGTAGTTTCAGCAGCTGCTCTTTCATTGTTGTTCTATATGTAGCTATCAAAAAACTTGCTAATTCAATAAACCACCAAAACTATTGTCTGGAGATAATCCCTAAACCTTAAAACCAAAACTATCCCTTTAAGTCTTCTTAAGCCCAAACAATAGCTCATCTTAAATAGTAGGGGAGTGTACCTTGACCATTGTGTTCTTTCAAGAACTATGTATATGAGTCAAATTGATAAAAGCAACTTGAAAGATTAGATAAGAAACACAGAGGGTAGTGAGTTGATGCTAATAGGGGAAGAACAACTTGGAATGGGTGGGTGAGAATGGCTGCACAACTCAAAAAATATAATCAATGCCAAAGAATTCTACATGTAGAAATTTTTTAATTGGTTTATGTTCTGCTGTGTATATTCTCAATAACAACAAAAAATTAAATTAAAAAATATCAGTGACAGTTAATATAAATGGTAATTAAGGCAGCTGTCTAGGAGATACAATCAGCTTTCTTTTTTCACATGTGTTCCAACATCCACTGTCTTTGCACTTCCACAAATATTGAATTTTCAGCCAGATATGTGAACATGAATGAATAGAAATAGTAGGTTTTTTGGGGTTTTTTTCAAATCCATTGCAACTCATAGAGACCCCATGTGACAGAGAAGAACTGCCCCATAGGGCTATTTTTTTTTTTTTTTTGGACTAAATCTTACAGAAGTAGATCACCAAGTTTTTCACCCACAGAGCTGCTGGGTGGATTTGAACCACCAACTTTTTGATTAGAAGGCAAGAGTTTAACCATTACACAACCAGTGGTCTTAGGAATGGTGTAGAATTATATAAATAATTATATAAATAGTAAATGCTTTTCTAGGAAAATGTGAACCAGATATATTAACTATAGGTAGAAGTAAATAGATTTGTTACCAAGTTTTATAAATTAAACCAAGTTTCTGTGGCATTATCTCTATTTACTTTTTTAATAGCACCAAACACCAAAATAAAATAAAATGCTGAGGAATATTTGAAATCTGCATTAGGAAAAAAATAGAAGAAAAATAAAGGTTTTTATGAAGCCCTAATTTTAAATGATTTTAATAGAAACTATACAATTTCAATTTTAGAAGAATAAATGAAATAAATATCATTTTTTACTTGTGAAATTCTATAATTAAGCCAAAGTACTCCGTATATAGTCATGCTTACAACTTTAATATGGGGTCACTGGGAAGGAGGGTATATTTTTACATGGCTTTTATATAAAAGCCATCTAACTTCCTCATAAGAAATATACTTTTCAGCAGCTTATTTTAGTACTATCACTAAGAGATGCTAATGATACATTTATTATTCATAACTGTTTCTGTTAGAACATATCTTTAATAGTTTCAGAAAAAGAAAACCCATATTAATAGAGTATTTGTATAATCCCCCTTAAGTTAAGCATTCATTTTG
The DNA here is from genome assembly GCF_000298275.1 of Orycteropus afer afer. Classification (NCBI taxonomy): domain Eukaryota; kingdom Metazoa; phylum Chordata; class Mammalia; order Tubulidentata; family Orycteropodidae; genus Orycteropus; species Orycteropus afer. The sequence continues at coordinate 582,483 of NW_006921929.1, forward strand.
CAACTAGTACATGGAAGGTATCATATATTATATATATATATGTGTGTGTGTGTGTATATATATATATATATATATATATATATTTTACAATTAAAGAAGCATAGAAAAATTGAATGACACAGCCACAATTTAAACACGCTTCCTCTTTATTTAGAGCAAGTATATTTTTCTGTCTCCTCAAAAATCAAATATGACAGAAAGAAAAGAAAACAAACTATTGCTCACGAATCTCATCACTGATATTTTTCAAAGATTTCAGGTTCCAGTTGGTCATAAAATGATATTTTATGCTCAGAATAACATAAAAGAGATTGCTACACACTATTTAACAGCCACCAATGACTTTTGAAAATAGATTACTGCTGTTAAGAACCCCGGGTCTCATTAATCCTCTTATAAACAAATCTGTTGCTGTCGAGTTGATTCTGACCCATAGAGGCCCCACAGATGGAGTAGAATTGCCCTGTAGGGTTTCCCAGGCAGTAGTTTTTACAGAAGTAACTGCTGCATCTTTCTCCTGTGGAGCCACCAGCTGGTTTGAACTGCCAACCTTTTGGTGAGCAGCTGAGCTCTTAACCAATGTACCACCAGGATTCCTAATTAATCCTCTTAAAGCCTCCAAGTAGTAAGAAAGCAGAAAAAGAGACAGCTATTTCTATTTTATGGTGAAATAAACTAAAAATGGAGGAATAAACCTGGATCAAAGGCAAAATGAGAAACAGAACGATTAGAAGAATCAATGTTTCAAACACTGTGGAAAGTCGAAGTTGGAACAAAAAGCTCCTTTCCTAGCACGATTAATGTGTGTGTGTGTGTGTGCATGAATGTATGTAAGCACATACATGTGGACTTGGGGATTGTTGTTTAAAATACACTCTTCTTAGAAGATATTAAAATCAATAATAAGCAATGTTGGAGAGAGAAAATTCCTGATATCGCGAAATCAAATGTTTACTCAAAATCCTTACTGTGCTTCCATGTAACAAGAGAGGAAATCACTCAAGCAGCCAAATAAGACAACATTACCAAGCCAATTGCTGTATCTGAGAGTCCTTTTAAAATCAGATACAGCCTTCTGACATCTCAGTAACCTAGAAAGCCCAGCAGCAGCACAGGCTATATAGTTGCTAAGACTACATTAAGATAAATATGATAATCTATCTAGGGAATCATTACTTTCCACTTTTGTAGATAGCTATTTAAACAACATTTACAACATTAAATCAAGGGGACTAGGTGTCTAAACAAAGCCACAATAGTAACAAAGATTTCAATGTTTTATTCACCTTCTTGCTATATATTACAATGGTTAATCCTTTTTTTTTTTTTTTTAAGTAGAGTGTTGAGGTGATGGAAGAGTAGTGGATTTAGTGAATTCCAGTATGTCTGAAACTAATAAGATAACAGGAGAAAGCATCTGTCTTACATGCGTATATATACACGTAGATTTAACCAGTGCAGGAATGACAGTTTTATTGTGGATTCTGCTTATTGCCATGGGATAAAGTTCTGGACAGGCATGTTATGAAGAACTGGAGCACTGCTAATGCTAGAGAAATGAGTCAGGAATAGTTCATTTGAAGATATTAAATTAGCAATAGGGAGTGATTTGTACCAAAAGACAATTTTATCAATTAAAATAAAATAGGTATATTTTTGTCTACTCCATCTAATATTTTTAAGCTCCCTTGTTAAGAAAATACATCATATTTTTAGGTATATTTGTATCATAAAACATATTATGTATGTGTACACAAGTAATATATATATTTATATTATACATTATACAATGTACATAATATGTATAAATTATATTTATCTATATAATGTCTACATAATAATATATATTATGTATATTGTATAATGTATAACATAATATACATAATCTATAACATTATACAGACATTATATAGATATATATAGATGTATCTTATATCAGCAAATAGTATATGGGCCAGATATCCATTTCCTCATTCTTTATACCCAAATATTTTAAGATGTAAGAATTGAATTTTTAATATTAAAACCATAACTTACCCATTATTTTGATTCATTATTTGTCATTAGATTTATTTGTTCTATTGACCATGATTTTTTAATCTACACAATCACTAGCTAACTTTATAGACTTATTTTCACAGTTTTCAATTACTATAACAGTTACAAATTATTTACTACTAAAAAGAAACACAAATGAATTGAAAAACCCTGCAGATAAGTGCAGAGTGAAAACATGAAAAACAGATACAAGGAGAAAGCCAACCAATCTCTCTATTTTCAGGCAAACTCTAAAGGACACGACCAACGTATTATGTCTCTATTCCATAGCAGAGCAGTTTAATAGTTTATAGCAAATAATTTAATTTCCTGCACTCTGTAATAAAGAACTCTTACCTGAGAAATGTTCATTTCTCCTCAAGGGCTGTGATCTCTTCAAATTAAATCTAAATTAAATGTGTTTTATAGGAATTCAGTAAGTTATTAAAATACACATAAACAGAATAGTTTAGAATAATTTTTTCCTCAATCCAAAATTATGTCTGTTCTGTAAATTGATTATCTCCAGTATCTTCAATGATTAGAAATACTAAAGAATAAAGAATTTCTCTTTAAGCAATCAATCAGTAAGAACCTTAATGTATTTTGGAAAAACGTCCTTTATTGGCATTTGATATGAGAGAAGCTAGCATAATGATGCTTTTGATCAAGTTTGCTCTACATGCAGGACGGTTCATTCATTCAGCAAACATTTTCTGACCACATATTTTGTTCCCAACACCATACTCAGGCCGTTGAGTCGAATCCGACTGATAGCGATCCTGCCTTGGGTTTCCGAGGCGGTACAACTGTGGAAGTAGATCACCCAATTTTCCTTCTGAGGAGTGGTTGGTGGGTTTGAACAGCCAGCCTTCTGGTTAGCAGTCAAATGCCTTAGGCACTACACCTAAGCAATTAACTTGGTAATTCAGAGCTCTAATTTTACTTCTTTAAGATTCAGGTCCAAAAGCATAATTACAATGAGCTCTTCATTTCAAGTATATCTTACTTTGTCAAATACACCCTTTCTGTTTATTTTATACATGTCTAATCATCTCTCTTTGGCTATGAGCCCTAGACCTCTACTCAATCTTCTGCCAGGAAAAGCACTAATTGATATTCTGCAAGAAAAATACTGCAATTTATCCAAAGTCTCCATGTCACTCCGGAAGACACTTTATCTACCAAGAATTTAAAACACTGATGAATTAAGCATAAGACTAAGGTAGTGGTATAAGGTACATGAGCAGGGAAATAGTTACACATAAAATCCTTTGTTTTAAGTTCACCTTTCACCTTTTTATCTCCAGGTGTAAAAAATTGCATGCAGAAATAATTGCACCTGACATTAACTAATTGCAGGTGTAACTGGTCAGTTGTACCAACCATAGGGAGTCCCTGGATAATTATGCCAATTATTATGTAATTATAGGTACAATTATATATTTTTAATGCAATTTTATTGCTTAAAAAGCTCTAGTGCAGAAAATAAGATAAGAATATAAGCTTTCATAAAATTTTTCATTAAGTCAGAGTGTTGCTGAGTTTCAAGTGCTTAAGAACTGATTTTCACACTCATGTTTCTTATCCTGGGTATCTCCCTCTGCACTTAGTCATTATTTACTTGGATCTTAAACTCACTTTGGCCAAACAAGTCATGTAGCAAGGACAACTGTATTAGAATATTTTCTTGGGTTTAGAATTAAGCCTAAATGTTATCATTAAACATCAAACCAAACTCACTGCTGTCAAGTCAATTCTGACTCATAGTGAACTCTCGTTCGATTTCTGAAGCAACATCTCTATGGAAGTAGATGGCCCAATCTTTCTTCTAAGGAGTGGCTGGTAGGTCTGTACTGCCAACATTCTGGTTAGCAGTTAAATACCTTAAGCACTATACCACCAGAACTCATTTATTAAATATAGAGAATATTATAATTCTGATAAGACTATTTAGCTGATCTTCAGAATCAAGGTAATGTTTAAGTTAGGTATAAAATACTGTACCCAAAAATCTATCAGTTTGTTGTATTATGGTGGCTTGACTATTGCTATGATGTTAGAAGCTATGGCCACTGGAATTTCAAATACCAGTAGGGTCACCCATGGTAGACAGGTTTCAGTAGAGTTTCCAGACTAAGACAGACTAGGAAGAAAGGCATGCCGGTCTACTTCTAAAAAGTAGTCAATGGATTATTTGTTTAGCCAATGTTTATATAGAATTATTATGTACAAAGCACTGTTCTAAGACGTTTACTAATTTAAATCCTCATAATAATCTTTATTGGCTCCACTTTATAGATTGAAAAAACTGAGGCCCAGATAAGGGGGGTGATTTGCCCAAGGTCACAGAGTTAGTAAATGGTAGAGCTGGAATTTATATCCAGAAGCCTGGCCCCCAAGGCCATGTTTTTAATCACAGAACTATGCTACATTTCGAGAGCTCTGGTAGCGTAGTGCCTAAGGCACTTGACTGCTAACCAGAAGGTGGGTGGTTCAAACCCACCAGCCACTCCTTGGAAGGAAGTGGGACAATCTACTTCCATAGTGATACTGCCTCGGAAACCCAAAGAGGGATTGCTATGACTCGGGACCGACTCGACAGCACATAACAACAACAACAACAATAACAATATTCTACATTTCACAGACTTGCAAATGGATAAGACAAGCAGATGGTGGCAAGGACCTCAACAATGATGGTGAAATGACCCAGTGACTGCCTGGAGGGATGTATTCTTCACACATGCTCCTTACACAGAGCTGTTTCCTGTCAGGATTTGGCTAGCTCAATGTTAGGTTAAGTTAATATGAGATATTTATTAATGAAGTAAAGATGAATCTCCTGTTTATGTTCCTTTGTGCTTTGGCAATCTGATTTATTATTTCATTTAAATGGGTTTCACTTTGCAAAATAAACAAAATTCATTCTAAAGCTTTTAAAAAAATAAATGACAACCTTCACACAAAAAAAGTAGTCAATGGAAACCCTATGGGCCACAAGAGAAAAATGTCTGATACAGTGCTGGAAGTTGAGCCTCCTAGGTTAGAAGACACTCAAAATACACAGTGGCCACAACAGTGGACTCCAGCATACCAACAATCATGAAGTTGGCATAGAACTGGGCAGTGTTTCATTCTGCTGCACACGGAGTCACCAGGAGTCATAGCCAAATCAATACTGACCACCACCAACAAAATACTATACAGAAGAAATCAGGGTGTGTACTTCACCAAGTCTGTCCTTACTGCGCTGGAACAGAATCCTTATATCCCTAAGGTAGAATGACCTTGATCTTTGTGGTCTTGGTCTGTTTTCTAGCTATGTAAAAAGTGTGCTTGCAATCTTTAAATATACCATTTAACAAAGGAAGATGCAGACTCTGAGAATGCTTTGTAATGATGGAAAATCATTATTCCAAATATTGTATGTTTGGATATCTGAGAATTGGTTAATGGAGTTCTCTTCACTCTAGCTGTTATATATCTAAATTCAAGGGTCAGTGATACTTGCACTCCTTTAGATCCTAATTCTAGGAGCTAAACTCTGGCCTTATTCTTTATGGGATTAAGCCTCATCACTTATGGCAATTCTACTAATTGGTCTTACTTTTGTTCCGTATGTTTTAGTGTACTTTGTTATTCACAGATTGCTCTAGATATAAGCCATTTTTGCTTTTTCTAGTCCTTCTGGAGGAGCTCTGGTGGTGTAGTGCCTAAAGCATTTGACTGCTAACCAGAAGGCTGGTGGTTCAAAACCACCAGCCACTCCTCCAAAGGAAGGTTGGGTAATCTACTTCTGTAGTGATACCACCTCGGAAACCCGAGGAGGGCTTACTATGAGTCGGATCTGACTGGAGGGCAGTCCGTTGCTTTTTTTTTTTTTTTTTTGAGTCCTCCTGAAATCCTGCCTCTGAAACCTAGGCCTTAAGATCAGACCTGTAATCTCCATCCCCAGGACCTCCTTCATGTTGCCTCCTTGGGCCACCCAATATTGCCCATAACAGTGTGCCCCTGCTAACCAGAAGATCAGTAGTTCAAGAGCACCACCCACTCCATGGGAGAAAGATGAGGCTGTTTGCTTCTGTAAAGATTTACAGACTTGGAAACCCTATGAAGCAGTTCTGCTATGTCCTGAAGTGTTGCTATGAGTCAGAATTGACTCGATGGCAGTGAGTTGGGGTTTAGTGTGCCTCTGATGGTTCATCTTCTTATTTTGGTAAATATAAGAAATGCACCCAGTATAAAACAAGGAATGATTATCCAAGCACTGCCAATGCTAAAGCTAATTTGAACCTCTACCTTGCTGTCATGGTAAGGCCATTTTACAAACCCAGGGAGTATCTTCTGTGTAGTAGATTAGTCTCATTTCAGTTGTGCTCCAAGGACACTATCACTAGAGGCCACAATATGAAGACTATACCTGGTAAATGAGAAATTACCATGGTCTGGGCAGACAAGTTATTTAACCATGTCCAGCAATAGTGTCAAGAAAATCTCACTAATGGCTCAACAGATCAGATTGCAGTATCTCTGTGTGCAAGTAAAAGGTGGCAAATCATTGCAATGTTCAGTTAACTTTTTTAAACTTCTGTAGTCATCTATTTGTGAAATGTTGCATGATATTATCTCTATTTTCTAACTTTATAATGCATATGAGCATGTCGGAAGTTCTGAGACTTCCAGAAATGAAGGAATGGGTTTAAGTATGTTAAAATTCATATTTTTCTAATTTATTTTAACATGGAACTCTTTTAGAGAGGAATATCTGCTCATTTGCTTTATAAATAATATCCCTGGAAAATGCTTTGGGAAGCACTATTCAAAAGTCCCTTTGTAAATATTACCTACTCTTTTGGATCTGCAGAGCTTCTCTACCTATTACTTACTCAACAATCAGCTATTATGAAGGGTCAAAGGGACAGTCACATCCACATACCTGATTGCAAGGGGAATAATGGGATGTGGATGTTTTTTCTTTAGATTTATAAACTTTTCAACTCTAATTCTCCCAAATGCACTATAGAATGTGTTGCACTACTTTTTCTCAATTAGCAGTCAATAATAAGAGGGACCAGTAAAAATATTTACAATATTCTTTTCCACTTCATTTTTCCCATGCACCACTTAACAGACACTTTCTTTCCTTTAGTTTGCTTCCAAATGTTAATCAAATTATCATGGACATATCACTCAACTTTCAAATATAAGGCATGGACTATCCGGGATGTGCTGCTGGGTAGGTAGATGGCAACATTTCAAACTCACCTGTTTCCATTATCATCTCAACCATAACAGAATAAATGTGATATACACAAACAAAACTAGCCAGTTGCAGTCAAGCTGATTCTGACTTATGGTGGCCCCATGTGTGTCACAGTAAAACTGACTATGCTCTGCAGGGTTTTCAATGACTGATTTTTCAGAAGTAGATCACCAGGCCTTTCTTCAGTGGCACAACTGGGTGAACTCAAACCTCTAACCTTTCAGTTAGCAATCAGGCATGTTTACTCTTTGTACCACTCAGGACATGGAAGGAATTTAATTCTCTCATAGATATGATATGCATGTATTTTGTGGTATTGATTTGTTTCCACCATATTCCTGTCTCAAATCTTAAAATTTTGCTATTGTGTGAATTTGCTCTGTAAACTTTCACCCAAATCACAGTAATAATAGTAATAATAATAAATTGCTATGGTCTCTCTGAACACAGGTATCTTGTAGATTTTTTCTATTCTTATGCAGATTCTAGGAGCTCTGGTAGCATAGTGGCTAAAGCACTTGACTGCTAACCAGAAGGCTGGAGGTTCAAACCCAGCAGCCACTCCTCAGAAGGAAGGTTGGGCAATCCTACTTCCGTAGTGATACTGCCTCGGAAACCCAAGGAGGGGTCGCTATGAGTCGGGGCCGACTCGACGGCACATAACAACAACAACAACATGCAGATTCTAAATTCCTTAACATATCCAGATTCACTGGGCATTCTATAGCACATTTAACTGCCTGTAACAATTGTCTATTCTTAAAGGCTCAACTTTTATCTCATTTTCTTCACAAAGATTCCTCAAGCACAATGGTAACCACACTCCTTTGAAGCCATTTAGGTTTTATCTTTGGGACATTTACTGGTCCCTTACTATGTGCCAAACTTTTGTTGTTAGATACATTTTAAGTGAAAGAGTTAATTCCCCAACTTCATTGAAAATCTTCACTTTTCCTTTATGTCATTATATACTCAATGCCTGTCACAATAAATCATTCATTATTTCACTCATTCTTTCTGCAACAAACATCTGCAGAGTGCCAGAGTAAATAATATTGATCATATCTGGGGAGTGGGGCATGCGACAGTCCTATAAAACAAATAATTCATAAAAGCAAAAAGTGTCTTAGAGAGAAAAAGGACTCTCTCTATCTACAAAAGTAGAAGTATCCTAAAAGATTTCACTAAACCTCTATAACTAGTGATAAGAAGGAGTAAGAGTTTGCTGAAAGGTGATGAGAAAGATTTTCCAAATGAAAATAATTACATGTATGAAAATTTAATGACTAAAGATACCTGTATACTCAAGGAATGACAAGAACTTTTGGTGCTACCAAATGATAGAAAAACAAGTCCAGAAAGTGTGAGATATTCATATGCTTTGTGTGCCACTCCAATGAGTGTGGTCTTTGGCCTATGTACCAGTAGGCCTTGAGTTTTGGTGTGTAATTCAGAAGCTCCTAAAAATTTTAATGCAGTAGGTCTACAATGGAGTCTGGGAATTTCTGCTTTTAACATCTCAGATAATTCTAATGCATCTTCTCCTCAGATAATTCTAATGCATCTTCTCCTCAGACTTTGAGAAGTCCCATCTGTAGGCAATCGGAAACCTAAGAGGCATTAAACAGGCATCACTGAGTCTGCATTAAACTGGAGACAGGCTGACAGCTTGGGCACTAGATTAGGAAAGTGATGTTAATTTTAATGAAAACAATTGTAAGCAGCTTTATTATTGCTTTATATGTTGAATGATGCAGGAAGCATAAAAAGAAAATGGAAGGAATATACAGCATCCCTGAACCAAAAAGACTTGGTCAATATTTAACCATTTCAAGAGGTAACATGTAATCAAGAATGTATAGACTGAAAGAAGAACTCCAAGGACAGTGAAGGAATTGTTAAAAAATAAGATTCTAGGAATTGATGGGATACCAGTTAAGATGCTTCAACAAATGGATGCAATACTGGAAGTGCTAACTAGCCTATGCCAAGAAATTTGGAGTGCAAGTATCTGGCCAATTGACCAGAAGAGATCATATCCACACTCAATAAAGAAAGGTGAAATAGATTGTGGAAATTGTTGAACATTATCATTAATATTACATAGAAACAAACTTTTACTGAAGATAATTGGGGAAAAACAAAACAAAAACCCTGTAGCAATACATCCACAAGGAACTGCCAGAAATCAAGCTGGATTCAGAAGAGGACATAGAATAAGGGATATCATTGCTGATGTAAGATCGATCTTGGCTGAAAGCAGGACTACCAGAAGAATGTTTACCTGTGTTTTATTAACCATACAAAGGCATTGACCATGAGAATCTTAGAAAATTATGGATAATTTTGAGAAGAATGGGAATTCTATAACACTTATTCGTACTCATGTGGAACCTGAACAAAAAGAAGCAATCATTTGAAAAGAACAAGAAAACTATGTGTGGTTTAAAATTGGAAAAAGTGTGTGTTGAGGTTGTATTCTTTCACCACAATTATTCAATCTGTATTCTGAGCAAATAATCTGAGAAGCTGGACTATATGAAGAAAAACACTTCCTTAGGATTAAAGGAAGACTCATTACCAACCTCTTCATAGATGCATCATTCAAGAAATCAAGTGATATACTGCATTTGGAAAATCTGCTCCAAAAGACTTCTTTAAAGTGTTAAAAAACAAAGACATCAGTTTGATGACTAAGGTGCACCTGACCCATGCAATGGCATTTTCAATCATCTGTTATACATGAGAAAATGGCAATGAAAAAGGAAGCCTGAAGAAGGCTGGGCACATTTGGATCAAGCTGTTGGTAAAGAATATTAAATAAACCATGGATTACAAGAGAACAAATAAATCTGTCTTGGAAGCAATACAGCCAGAATGATCCTTGCAAGCCAGGATGGCAAGACTTTGTTTCTCTTACTCTGGGCACATTATCATGTGGGAACAATCCCTAGAGAAAGATGTCATGCTTGGTAAAGTAGAAGGTCAGCAAAAGGAGCAAGCCCTTCAACAAGATGGATTGACACAATGGCTGTAACAATTGTGTAGATGGCACAGGATTTGGCAATGTTTCATTCTGTTATATGTAAGGTCACTATGATTAGGAACTGACTTGAGGGCACCTTAGTCATCAAACTTTTGTAAAACAACACTGTTTTGTAAAACAAGTAAAGAAACTGAAAGATCATGCTTGATTCATTATATTTCAGCAGCCATTACTCTTCTCTGTTACACAACATACTTTCCCAGTTAAGCCTCACAAAAACTCTGTGAAGTAAACATTATATAGCTATTTAATAGATGAGGAAACTAGTATTCAGAGAGGAGAAATAACATGCTCAGTGTTACACTATGCATATGTGACAGTAGTGTGGATTAAAATTCAAGTCTCAACTCTTTTTCCTGTGCCATACTGCTGTTCAAATTACTGCAAAGTAATTTTCAAAGTGTATAAGGAAATACAATACATATGAATTATTACATAAATTTGAATAAGATTTTGATGTTACTGAAGGCTAACAATACAGGTAACCAATCAACTCATATCAGGGTTTTTCCTATTGCACATGACAGAAACTCAAACCCAACTGATTAAGTAGAATGGGGAATTATTGATGCTTATTAATTAATCTATTGATTTATATGTTTTGATTCAGGGAATCAATGACTGTGGAACCTAGTTGATCCCTCCCAAGGATTCTGCTTCCTCTTAGCTGTCTCTGTATTCCACTTGTTCTGACAAGATTCTTTGCTCCAGAGCTCCAGCCTCATATCCATCAAGGTTCAAGTCCAATGCAAAAGAGTATTTGACTTGTTCCCAGCAATGTCAGTCAAAAAATTATTGCAGTTAATTGGTTTTATTGGGTCACATGTCCATCTCTGAGTCAATCTCAATAGCCAGGGGAGCTTAATGTTCTGATTCTCCATATGAGAGGCTAATGCCCACTTTTGGATTCTAGGTACAGACACCTCAATCCAAATGTCATAGATTATGAGTGGAGGACAAATCGTTCTCCAAAATGAAGTTGGATTTATGTTACCAAAGAAATGGGGATTTCAGTTTTGGGGAGCAATTGGTAAATATACAGAATGCTCACTTAAATATAAGAGTAAGGTAACTGATTTTGAATTTATGTTTCGTTGTTGTTGTTGTTATTTGCCGTTGAGTCCATTAATGTGTTAGATACTATTTTTCACGTTGATGAAAGTTTATTTTAACAAGGAATCTGTTTTACATAGTTCTTACCACATATCCATACACCCATACACACACATACAAACCCCACACAGAACACTTTTACAAGAGTATTTTGTTAATATGGATTGAATCAATTTAAATAAGATTATTCTGTAAATAACAGACTGAATTCTGTTGTTTTATTTTCAAAATAACCCAGTGTTCAATAGAACTCAAGCACTATTTTTAACTTTAAAGTAATTTGTTTGCACATATAGCTGCAATTTTTCAGCCAAAGTACATTGGTTATTTTAATCCTTTAATTAATACTTCCTTCCAGCAGTTTATATCTTTTTATTCCCTTTCCAAAATAATTCATTTTTCTGAGGACAGAAGGAGGTTTTAATGACCCATATCATTGGTGGTTTCTTAAGACTGGATAAGCAGTGTCAACTTCTTCAAGGTTGCACTCTTTGGTGATATTTTATGTTCTCTTGAGGATATGGAAGAGTCCAAATGACTGGTGGATAAAGTGCTCAGCTGCTAACTGAATGATCAGTGATTCAAATCCACCAGCCACTCTGCAGGAGAAAGTTTTGGTAGTTTACTTCTATGTAGGTGTGGTGGTTATGTTTGTGTGTCAACGTGGCTGAGCCTGGTTGAGTTGCTGGGCAGCTGGTGGTAGTTATTCCCCATGATGAGACAAGCAATCAACTCCATGGTGGGATTTACCACAAGCAGCTGAGTAGCTGCTTTGGATATGTCGTCTGCTTCTCGTATATAAGCAGTAGCTTTAGCATGGTCTCTAGCTTATGGCAAGCTTGAACCCTGCATGTAGACATGTCATGGTTCAGCAGCCTGCCATGCTCTGCCAACCTTGGGACTTACAATGGACTTAAATTAATGGCCTGCCATGTGGTTTGGTAATATGGGGACTGTGCCATTTTACTTGTTAACCTTGGGTTTGTCAGCCTCAGCAGCCAGCAGCTGTCTGAGTGAAGAAATGCCTCTAGCTCCAGTGAGCCAGAAGCAGGAGGCAGAGCTGGACCCCAAGGTTGAGGGGCTTTCACCCAGCCCCTAGAACCTGGCACTTTGAACTTGGACTTAAAGCTTCCATATTGTATGAATAAACTCCTGTTTGTTTAGGTCATCCCATTTGTGGTATATTCTTGTCAGCACTAGGTAACCAGAACAATAGGATACAGCCTTGGAAACCTTTGGGGTAGTTCTACTCTGTCCTATAGGGTCACTATGAGTGGGAATAGACTTGAAAGTGGTAGGTTTTTTTGTTTCCAAGAGTATTTGTTAATTCTTCAAAGCACATTTCAAGCCTCTAAGAGACCCCTTCTCAGTGCTCTATTACCTCACTTACAAAAAGTTTATTACAGTGACCATAATTATGAGGAGTCTTGGTGGTTCAGTAGTAGAATTTTCACCTCACCTCCAAAAGACCAAGGTTCAATTCCTGGCCAATGTATCACATGTACTATGTTGCTGAACAGGTTTCAGCAGAGCTAACAGACTAAGCCAGACTAGGAAGAAAGGCCAGGCCTGGCCATCTACGTCTAAAAACCAACCAACTTTATGACTCACAATGACTTGATCTGCACTGATCATGGGATGGCAAAGGACCAGGCAGCTTTTCGTTTTATAGTGCATAAGCTTGTGCATGAGTTGGAAGCAGACTTGATGGCAGCTAATAACCATACTATAATTATTAAGTAAATAAATTGATTACATAAATAAATTATTTTTCTCCTTCTGTAAACTGAAAGCTCATCGAGGTCACAGCTCTGCATTCTTAGCTTCCAGAACAGTATCTGGCACACAATAATTGTTTAGCTTGGCTGAATGACATATTAGTACATACTAACAGTCATATGGTAACAAAATAAAATAATGTCACTGAATTGTACATGTGAAGAATGTTGAAAAAGCAAACAATTTGTTAAAAATATATTTACCATGATTAAAAAAAAAAAAGTTGGTTTCATCCAATCTTCTTCTCTTGATGAAAAGGTTAGGTTGGGAACATGCCCAGTAGCCAGGTGTTCTACTCCTGCCAGACAGAAGCTGGCAAAGGTCATGGATCTATCACCTTTTCTCTCTAGGCAATAGGCAGTAGGTGTGCTCAATTGGAGAGGTGGGAGAAAGTAAGACAGAGAAAATGAAGCCAAATGGCGACCAAATTGGGAAGGGCTGGAGAGGTGCAAATATCTGGAACAGAAGTGTCATAGTGCAAACAGAGAGAGGGAGGTGAGAAGAGATAATAAAAAGACTCAAGAGGAAATGGGATGTCTGCCTCACCAATTGTGACAGGGGCTGGTGAAGCTGGCTTTTATGTGACTCCTAAATGGGGATGTATGACTATATTAAGAGTGAGGAACAGAGGGAGTCATTTGGTTACACAGACACTTACTTAGCTAGCCCCCTCTGTTTCATTAAACTCACTACCAGCTCTTTGCTTGCCAGTTTTCTTTGCATCACTTGCTATACTCTCTGACTGTAATATTTCCATTTGCAACTATGGACCATTATGATATTAATGCATTTAAGCAAATTAAATTGCACAACTATGTGTGTAAAGTGTGGCCCACATCGATCAACACATTACAAATGAGAAACACTACTTAGGCTGTATAATGATAACATATTTTAGAATTTATCCCTGAGTGGCAGTTAGGAATTTCAAGAAAAGAGAGAAGAATCACATATAGCTGAGAAATTGATAAATACATATGAGTAACTAGTTCTTGGAAAAGCATTTCCTAATGAAAAGTGTGCCCTAGAGAAATGTTGCCTTCTAAAGTGAGCTGACATTTGCTCCTAACCAGGAGCTGGTAGCTTCTTCCTCAGTTACCATCTAGGACAGTGGTTCACAGTTGTGGTGTTAGGCATTAGAATAAACTGGAATGTCTAGGTTCAGTGAGAGAGAATTCTATAAATTGTGCATGGTGTGTAGCTTCAGTTATTGCAAGCCAGTTCATATTCAAAGAGCATCCAGCTTGAGTCTGGTGCTGAAATTAACACACCATTCGGGGTGGCCCCACTACTGTTGATACTTTGAACCTTCTAGTATTTATTCTGTACCAACTAATTGCCAAGGGAAGGTCCCCAGGTGGCACAAGTAATTTGAGATTTGTTAGTAATCTAAAAGTTGGTATTTTGAACCCACCCAGTAGCTCTGCAAAAGAAAAGCCTGCCAGTGTACTTCTGTAAAGATCACAGCCAAGAGAACCCTATGGAGCAGTTCTACTCTATAACACGGGGTCACCACGAATGAAACCAGTGACAACGGCTTTGTTGTTATTGTTGTTTGTTTAATTACCAAGGGCTGTGCCAATCATACGAGGAAAGTAAATCAAATTCTAACCAACCAACAAACAAAAAAGGCAAATATGTAACAACCACACAAAGCATAAACCTCCTCCATTAATTTAATTAGCTGCTGGCATACACGAAAGAGAGAGTGAGCAGCAAGATGCTCAGTAAGGGTGATGATCATTCAAGGGAAATACAAGTTCGAAGAGATAGATGATTTTCAAAATATTCAATGTATGGCCAGCATCTACCAACTGCCAATCAGAAAAGTCACAACACAATAGAGGGAGAATCAGCTGGTGAGCCAGATAATATATTTCTGCCAAATATCCATACTAAGAGTATGGGCTGTCCCATGTAAGAATGATCTAAGATGGGAAGGTTTCTCTCTCTCTCTCTCTCTCTCACACACACACACACACACACAAATAGCTATTGTTGAGTCAGTTCCAACTCATGGTATGTGTCAGAGTACAGCTGCTCCATAGGGTTTTCAAGGCTGTGATATTTTGGAAGAAGATTTCCAGGCCTTTCTTCTGAGGTACGTCTGGGTGTCTTCAAACTGAACACTTAAACATTGTACTACCCAGGCCCAAAAAGAAAAAAAAACCTCATTGCCATCAAGTTGATTCAGACTCAGAGCAACCCCCTTCGGGGTTCCTTGATGGTAAATCTTTATGGAAATAGATTGCCCAGTCTTCCTTCCATGTAGTGGCTAATGGGTTTGAACCACCAACTTTCTGGTTAGCAGTCAAATGCCTTAGACACTTTGTTACCAGAGATTCTTCCACCCAGGACCACTGTCCATCAATTTCCTGACCTTAAGAACATATATCATTTTTCTGCATATTGATACTTACCAAAGGGAATCCAAGCTCTTTTAGAGCTGGTATTGTGCCTAATTCAGCTTTTAATACACAGTAGTGGCCTATATAACATTGGTTTGGCAAGCATAAACAAAAGCACAGCAGCTCCCTATTAAAATTACAGATATTTCTGTTTCTGACTGTGGGGGAAGTGAAGAGGCACCTTGTACAACAAAACAACCTGGACCCCAAACAGTAGTAAGCAGGAGAGAAAGAACAAGGAGCAATGAGCTCTGACAAGGAAGAGTACCCCAAGCTGTGGCAGCCAAGCAGCAGCCTCCAGTGGCCCATGGCAGGGATGCTCACCCAGCGGACATGGAGGCAGTTCCACATGAGGAGCTTCTTCATGAGTTGGAAAATGTCTCTTAGGCTAACTGCAGAGCCTCCTCAAGGTGGGTTGGAATTTTTCAGTGATTTGCTCAATATCCTATCAACACTTCAAGCCATTCTTTTAAAATGAGGTTTTGATGCCAAATCTTTTGACATTTTGACAGGCTACAAAACTCAAAGCAGGACTTTTTGTTACTGTTCAGAGTTTCAGTGCAATAAACATTCATCCAGTTTCACTTGGTAGATTGTAATCAGAGTGTGCTGAAATTCAGAAATTGATAAGTAGACTATTTTGATAAGAAAACAAAAATCCATAAGGAAAGTATCTTTACATACAATGAAATCTTCTCAATCTATTGCACTGAGAATTTATTTGTGTAGAATATGTTACAAGATAGTTCACAATCCTTCACATTTACAATCACATAATGATGCTAAGGAGTTTATGGGTAGTATAAATGGTTAACAGACTGTGTTACTAGACAAAAGGTTGGAAGGTCAAGTCTAGTAAGAAGTACTTTGAAAGAAAGGCCTGGTAATCTACTTCTGATAAATCACCATTGAAAACTACATGGAGCACAGTTCTACTCTGATGCACATGGGGTTTCCATGAGTCAGAATAATTTGACAGTAACTTTTTTTAAAAAAATGATATTAAAAAAAAAGCATGTGACCCTTCCCCCCCCCCCCCCCCCCCAGAGCTTAAAAAGAAGACTGTGCCCTAGAGATCAATAAGTAAGGGACTGGCAAGAACTAGGTCCCAGGCTGACTGATTCAGCATAACAGAATGACCATGACTGGCTTCAGCCCATCAATACTGACATAGTAGAGCAGGGCTCATTACTGGTTGAACACATTTGGGTTATATGAGCATGAAAAAGGGAATGGAAAGAGGATTGGCTTTTGGAGAGGCAATCAACTGTGCCTGACATATATGCCAAGTATCTCAAATCATTCTTAGACATGTTCAAAGTGAGATGTGAAACTTACTAGAGCATAGTTTGAAAATGATAGTATTCACCACATCAATTCTTCCAGTGCCCTTCATGTTTTGTGTGAGTACACAAAGTTAACCAACACTGCCTCAGGAAAAGGTGGGAGTGGGATTAGATTCAATCTTTTCTAAGTATCTTCCTACCTCTACAAACCCATAATTGGAGACACTGTGGAAAATTCAAAACATGAAAAGAAACAGAGGATTTTGACCTTGAAAATACGATGATCTCATACGAATATCTCAAGGACATAGGCAAAACAACTGAAGACTACATCAGCAAATTAAATTGATATTGCAAAATTGAAATTCAAATTGATGACATTGTTGTTAGTTGTCATTGAGTCAAATCCTACGCATGGTGACTCCAAGTGTGCACCGTAGACCTGCTCCATTGGGTTTTCAAGCAGAGTGCCAGACCTGTCTTCTGAGGTACCTCTGAGTGAGTTTGAACCACCAACTTTTTGGCTAGTAGTCCAGTGTTTAATGATCTGGGCCAAAAGAGAATATTTACAAGTAATAATTGCCACCTATACTCAGAGAACTGACTATCTACAGTCTACTTCTATGTTGGTAAAACTGAAATAATATTTATACCATTGTACTGGTCTAATAAAAACACATCATTCCTTGTTCATTTTAGGTTGTAACAATGATAATGTCAAATACTAATCCCCAAACATATGCATTTAAAACACATATGTCTGTTTAGAAGCCACTATTCATCCTCCCATACATCAGGGCTATTCAAAGATGAGTGAGACATGATCTTTGCCATTAAGCAACTAGTTTGAATGCAATCACTGAGCACAAATGATGGTAATTGGAAGAGCCTTAAATGCAAAAATGATCCATCAGGTGTAAATGTATATTATGTTACAATATATAATTCTGAGATCTGTATTCTTCTCTGCTGAAAGATTTCTAATCAAAATCATTTTTTCTCATTTAAGTAGCAGGTAGGTTTGCTACAAAACTTTGCCCTTATGAAACTGAATTCATAACAATGTCAGAGAAATAATACGAGAGTGCAAAATCCAGAGCAAAAGGAGCTGCAACTAAAATTTCTAGCTGAAGAAGGACAGCAGAGTTGCCTCAACCTTATTCTTCCACCTTCATTACCAAAAAGATAAAGAAAAGCCACCTTCAATTGCATTGTTTCCTTCCTCAACAATTCATTCAGTAAATTTTCATCTTGTGTAAATAATATGAACTTATTTCCTAGCTTTGTACTTGTTCCTGCAGTAAAAGTGAGAAAGTAATTAATGTATCTCCATCTGTTCATTAAAAAAAAAAAATGGAATGATGACAAGTCAGAATTACCACTGAGTTATGATAGCCTTACATGCATGTGTTTCTTTTCTGTGCTTAACATATTTCCTGACAGGCAGTAAACTCCTGTCTTTTATCCCTAGATGCTGTTTACATATTATTATCCTGGAAGACTGGCACAGTGTATAAGGAGTTCTTGCAGGACTTTCAGGACTACACACAGAAAGAAGTAGCTTGGAATTGTTCACTACAGAGCATCCATAGGGTGTCTTGGTTATTGCAGCAAGAGGTGTTCATCTGAACTGGTCCAAATCTCAGAAAAGACTAGGTGGTCCATAGAGTTGTCAGGCTGAGTTCAGAAGAAAGAAAAGTTTACATCCATTTAGGAGGTTGTATAGGAAATCACTGCATGGTGCAAATGGTTAATGTGCCCAGCTGCTAACTAAACAATCAGAGGTACAAGCCCCCCCAGAGGCACCACAGAAGAAGCCTTCCAGATCTATTTCTGAAAATTGAAAACGCTATGGAGCACAGTTCTACTCTGAAACACATGGGGTTGCCATGAGTTAGAAACTGTTTGACGGCAACTGGTCCGATCTGATAGCTTTATAAAGTACAAGGCCAAGCAGGCTTTTTGAGATTGTCCTTCATGCCATTCCCATGGGGACGGATTAGAGCACTGGGTTTCTAGTACTCCTAAATAATGCAGGACATGCAGTGAGATTACTCAACAATTCAGGAAAACAGGCCAGAAGATTCTATCCTTTGTGTGAATGTCTTATGGCTAACAGACCCCTAGTTGGCCCTGCAATGCTCTGCTGTGTGACACAGTCACCATGGGCTATGAAGCACTCATGCTTTATGGGCAGCCAGATTATCAAAGAAGTCTCAAAAGCCAAGCAGATGTCACCATCCTCTCTACTGTCTCTGATCGACCAGCACCAGCCTTGCCAGCTGGAATGTCCACCTCCTCCCACCATGCTATAATAACAAAAAATGAACAGGAGTAAGACAGTAATTCTATCTCCTGTATCAGTACAGCCTTGCCAGGGAGAAAGGAATTCATGGCCAAGGAAGGAATCCAAAGAGAAAACAAAGGTGGATGAGTTGAGTACATTTGTGTTGCCTTCTTCTTTTCTTTTTACAAGCTTGTGTTATACTTATCATAGCCTAATATAATTTAGATACTTAGCAATCCTTCTCTTCTTACAGTACAGGTTTCCTGATGACAGTGATGGTCTCACTCACTTCTTCAGACATAGCCCCTAGTGCAATGGTAAGGGAGAACTCAACAAATATCTGCTTTGTTATTTTAGTTAGGAAAAATGCTGTGGACATGAACTGAGACAGAACCCCTATTTAATGATTGCCAAATTTCATAATTTGGAACCCTGAGTTTTTTGGAGTAGCTTCTGGTTCCTACTCAGAAATCATACAAATATGTCACCCTATGGGAATTGCCCAACTGGCTATTTGCTGCTGTACCAGTCTTATCCCTGTGTCAGCTGTATAGTATCAGGCAGTGGTTACCACACTCCCAACCACAGCCCCATGCCTACATCATAAATATGACCAAAAAAACAGAGATGGCTAATATGGTACTGGGAGTTCCTGGGTGGTTCAAATCATTAATGAAAAGTTGGAGGTTCAAGTTCACCCAGACACACCTTAGAAGACAGGCCTTGAGATCTACTTTTAAAAAAAATTATCAGGCATTGAAAACCCTATGGACACAGTCATACTCTCACCATGTGTCAGAATCAACTTGAGAGCAACTGGTTAGGTTGTTTAATATATTAATTCTTCCAGATCATGGGGTTCATCCACAATAACTCACTAACTACAACTTTGAAAGAATTTGGACAGTATGATAAAAGTCTAAATGTTGATGATTTCAAAATACTAATCATGATTCATCTAGCATATTAAATTATCAAATTCTGTGGAAATTTCTTCACCATCCAGTATTATGAATGCAGAAGCATACAATCGCAAGTTAAAATAAAATATATTGCCATACTTTTTGACATATTCTTTGCCACATGATACTGAAGATAAAACCTTCTTATACTGAAGAACAGCATGTAAGTGGACTAGTGAAAGGAAATTAAGCCATAAATGAGCTTATCATTCCAGCAATGTCTTCCCAAGAAACTTCAGACATAAAATATATTTAGTAGTTACAGTCATCTTTCTTTTCTACATTTAATGTTTTTAATACAGAATTGAGCATTAAACTTTAATGCTGGATTTAGCTACCCTCAGATAAAAAGTCACCACCTCTCTGTCATTGTAATACTGTGGTGATTTGTGTATTGCTGTGATGCTGGAAGCAGTGTCACTGGTATTTCAAAATATGAACATGGTCATCCACAGTGGACTAGTTTCAGCGGAGCTTCCAGACTAAGACACACTTGAAAGAAGGATGTGGCAGTCTTCCGAAAAAATTGTGTACTGAAAACGTTATGAATAGCTCTGAAAGAAGTCTGAAATAGAGCTCGAAACCCGTACAAATAGCAGTGAAACTATCTGATCTAGTACCTGAAGATGAGCGCCTCAGGTTGGAAGGCATTCAAAATATGACTAGGGAAAAGAAGCCTCCTCAAAGTAAAGTCAACCTTAATGATGTGGATAGAGTAAAGCTTTTGATACTTCATTTACTGATGTGGCACAACTCAAAATGAGAAGAAACAGCTGTGAACATCCATTAATAATGGAAACATGTTGTTGTTGTTGTTAGGTGCCATCGAGTCATCTCTGACTCATAGTGACCCTGTGCACAGCAGCACAAAACTGCCTGGTCCTTCGCCAGCTCTGCAATCCCTGCTATACTTGAGCCCATTGCAGCAGCCACTGTTTCAATCCATCTCATTGAGGGCCTTCCCCTCTTTCATTGACCCTCCACCCTACCAAGCATGACATCCTTCTCCAGGGAATGGTCCCTTCTGACAACATGACCAAAGGAGGTGAGATGAAGTCTGGCCATTCTCCCTTCTAAGGAGCATTCTGGCTACACTTCCTCCAGGCCAGATTTGTTAGTTCTGTTAGCAGTCCATGGTACTTTCAGCATTCTTCACCATTACCACAACTCAAAAGCATTAATTCTTCTTTGGTCCTTCTTATTCATTGTACAGCTCTCACATGCATATGAGGCAATTGAAAATATCATGGCTTGTGTCAATCACACCCTACTCCTAAGGAGACATCTTTGCTCCTTAGCACTTGAAAGAGGTCTTTTGCAGACGACTTGCCCAGTGCTATATGTCCTCTGATGTCTGTCATCTGATGTCCATTGTCTGATGTCCTGACTACTGTTTCCATTGGCATCAACTGTAGAACCAAGCAATGTGAAGTCCTTGACAACTTCATTTTTTTTTTTTTTTTCCATTTATCACGATGCTGCTTATAGGTCCAATTGTGAGGATTTTTGTTTTCTTTATATTGAGGTGTAATCCGTACTGCAGACTGTAGTCTTTAATCTTCATCAGTAAGTGTTTCAACTCAAATTCACTTTCAGCAAGCAAAGTTGTGTCATCAGCATATCACAGGTTGTTAATGATTCTCCCTCCAGTCTTGATGGCACATTCTTCTTCATATAGTCCAGCTTCTCGGATTATTTGCTCAGCGTTTGGATTGAATAAGTATGGCGAAAGGATACAACCTTGATGCATTCCCTTTTGGATTTTAAACCGTGCAGTATTCCCTTGTTCTGTTCAAATGACAGCCTCCTGGTCTATGTACAGGTTCCTCATGAGTACAATTAAGTGCTCTGGAATTCCCATTCTTCTCAATGTTATCCACAGTTTGTTATGATCCACATGATAAAATGCTTTTGCATAGTCAATAAAACACAAGAAAACATCTTTTTGGTATTCTCTGCTTTGAGCCAAGATCTATTTGTCATCCACAACGATATCTCTTGTTCCATGTCCTCTTCTGAATCCAGCTTGCACCTCTGGAAGTTCTCTGTCAATATAATGCTGTCACCATTTTTGAATTATCTTCAGTAAGGTTTTACTTGCATGTGATATTAATGATATTGTTCAATAATTTTCTGTGGGATCACCTTTCTTTGGAATGGGTACAAATATAGATTGCTTCCAGTCAGTTGACCAGGTAACTGTCCTCCAAATCTCTAGGCATAACCAAGTGAGTGCTTCCAGTGGGGTATCTGT
Source organism: Orycteropus afer afer (assembly GCF_000298275.1). NCBI lineage: Eukaryota > Metazoa > Chordata > Mammalia > Tubulidentata > Orycteropodidae > Orycteropus > Orycteropus afer. The sequence continues at coordinate 604,921 of NW_006921929.1, forward strand.
TTGTTTAAACATCTCAGTGGGTATTCCGTCAATTCCTGGAGCCTTGTTCTTCAGCAATTCCTTCAGTACAGCTTTGACATCTTCCTTCAGTATCATTGGTTCTTGATCATATGCTGCCTCCTGAAAGATGAAGATCTACCACTTCTTTTTGGTACAGTGACTCTCTGTATGCCTTCCATCTTCTTTTGATGCTTCCTGCATCATTCAATATTTTTCCCATAGCATCTTTCAATATTGTAACTCGAGGCTTAATTTTTTTCCTCAGTCCTTTCAGCTTGAGAAATGCCAAATGTGTTCTTCCCTTTTGGATTTCTAACTCTAAGTCTTTGCACATTTCATTATAGTAATTGTCTTTGTCTGCTTGAACTGCTCTTTCAAATCTTCTGTTCAGCTCTCTTGTCTTGTCATCTCTTCCATTTGCTTTGGTTACTCTAC
>NW_006921929.1:605685-613580 GCF_000298275.1 Orycteropus afer afer
TATGAGCAGTTGATGGTCTGTTCCACAATCAGCTCCTGGCCTGGTTTTGGCTGAAGATATTGAGCTTTTCCATCACCTGTTGCCACAGATGTAGTCAATCTGATTCCTGTGTATTCCATCTGGCCAAATCCACTGGTATATCCACCATTTGTGTTGAAAAAGGTATTTGAAATGAATAACTCATTGGTCTTGCAAAATTCAATCATGTGACCTCCAGCATTATTTCTGTCACCAAGGCCAAATTTTCCAACTTCTTTTGATTCTTCTTTGTTTCCAACTTTTGCATTCCAGTCACCAGTGATAATTAACACATTTGATTGCACATTCAGTCAATTTCAGACCGCAGAAGTTGATAAAAATCTTCAATTTCCTCATCTTTGGCTTTTGTGGTTGGTGCATAAATTTGAATAATAGTCGTATTGACTGGTCTTCCTTGTAGATGTGTGATATTATCCTATCACTGACAGCACTGTATTTCAGGACAGATCTTGAAATATCCTTTGTGATGATGAATGCCACACCATTCCTCTTAAAATTTTCATTTCCAGTATAGTAGATTATATGGTCGTCTGATTCAAAATGTTCAAAATGAGTCCACTTCAGCTCACTAATGCCTATTATACTAATTTTTATATGTTCCATTTCATTTTTGACAACTTCCAATTTTCCTAGATTCATACTTCATACATTCCATATTCCGATTATTAATGAATGTTTGCAGCTCTTTCTCCTCAATTTGAGTTGTGTCACGGCAGCAAATGGAGGTCTCGAAAGCTTTACTTTATCCATATCAGTAAGGTTGGTTCTCCTCTGATGATGTCGCTCTTTCCCAGTTGTGCTTTGAGAACCTTCCAACCTAAGCAGCTCATCCTCCTACACTGTATCAGACGGTGTTTCTGGGCTATTTATATAGTTGCTTAGTATTGTAACAGAAAGTGTTTCTCTGCCATTTATAAAGTTTTCCCTGGCCAATTCTTTGAGAAGTGGACGGCCTCTTCCTTCTTCCTATCCTGTCTCAGTCTGCAAGCCGTGCTGAAACCTGTGTACTATGTGCAATCCCACTGGCATTTGAAACACCAGAGGCACAGGCTCAAGCCTCACAGCAACACGCCACCAGAGTATGACAAACCAACAGACAAGTTTGTTTCCCTTAGTTGTTTGAAACCTCTCCACCCTCCCCTTACCTGGATCCCTCTGTTGCTTGCTTGCTCTCTCCTGGACACCCTGGCTTTCCTTTCCTATCCCCTTCACTTTTCCTGCCACTTGGGTGTTGGGGCCTGGGTCCCTCCCCTTAACTGGATCCCTCTGCTGCTTGCTCACTCTTTCTCAGATATCTGGCTTTCCTTTCCTTTCCCCTCTGCTTTTCCTGCCACTTGGGGATTGAAACATAGAATTATGATATATTACAAAATCTTAATCTTGGAAAATTGGAATTGTCAAAATGAAATGCAATGCATAAAGATTGATATCTTAGATATTAATGAGCTGAAATGGACTGTAATTGTCATAAATCAATCTAAGGAATGCTCCTTAGAAATAAGAATGGCCAGACTTTGTCTCTCGTACTGTGGTCATGGTGTCAGAAGGGACAGTCCCTGGAGAAGGATATCATGCTGGTAAAGCTGAGGGTCAGTGAAAAAAAAAAGAAAAAAGAAAGAAAAAGAATTAGGAAATATTTATTCATTCTCTATGTTCTGGAATGATTTGAGTAAAATTGGTGTCAGCTCTTCTCTGAATACTTGGTAGAATTTTCCAGTGAAGTTTTCTGGGTTGAATCTTTTTATAATTATGAGTTTTCTTAAATTCACCTCCTCAATTTCTTCTTTTGTTACAGGTTAGTTTACATGTTCTACTATTTTTGTGTTAGTTAGTGTTTCTATTTAGTTGTCCATTTCTTCTAGATTTTCATATTTGTTGGAGTACAATTTTTCATAATATTCTGTTAGGATCCTTTTTACCTCAGTTTGTTTTGTTGTAGTATCACCAATATCATTTATTAATTTGGCTATTTACATCTTCTCATTTTTTTTTTCTTTGTCAGTTTAGCCAGTGGTTTTTCAATTTTATTGATCCTTTCAAGGAACCAACTTCTAGTCTTTTTTATTCTTTCCACTGCTTTCGTGTTTCATTTATTTCTGCTCTGATATTTATTATTTCCTTTTTATAATGACTGTGGACTTCTTTTGCTTCTCCTTTTCTAATTGTTCAAGTTGTAGGCTTAAGGTATTGAATTTGTTCCTTTCTTCTTTCTTTATGTGTGCATTTATACCATAAATTGTCCTCTGAGTCCTGGCTATGCTGTGTCCCAAAGCTTCTAGTATGTTGTGCTTCCATCCTTATTTGATTTTAAGAATTTTTAAATTGCATTTTTAGCTTCTTCTATTATCCAATAGTTTTTAAGCAGAGTGTTATTCAGTTTCCATGTATTTATTTTTTCCTTTCACTTTCTGTTATTTGTTTCTAGTTTCATAGTGTTATGATCAGAGAAGATGTTTTATATTATTTTGATGTTGCTTTATGTCCTGTATTATGACCTAAGCTTGTGAATTATCCCTGTGCATTGAAGAAGAATGTGTACTATGCTGCTGTTGGGTGATGTGTTCTATAAGGTTGAGTCAGTTGATTGTGTTACTTAGATCTTCTGTGCCTTTGTTGAGTTTCTTTCTATTCTTCTTTCATTGAAAGTGGCATGTTTAACTATACAAAACATTGTTCCACCTACTACTTTGGCGAGTAGCAACTGGGATCTTAAAAGCTAGCAAGCTGCCATCTAGATGCAATGATGGGTCTCTCCTCATCAAGAAGAAAGAAGAAAACCAAAATTAATGGAAACAATCAGTCCTAGCGACTGGTACACCATCCGATCTGCAACCTATACAACTATGAGACCAGAAGAACTAGATGGTGCCCGGCTACCACTGTCATCCACTTGGAAGGGATGTAGGAGATCCTGCATAGAGAGGGAGAACAATGTGGAACAAAACTCAAAATCATTTGGAGGCAAAAAAAAAAAGAAGGTGGGGACCAGGTTTGCTGGTCCAATAGAGCCTGGTAGAACCACTGAGACTATGGCCCCTAGCTGCCCTTCAGGTCTGGAATTGAACCCACACCTGTGGTTTCCAGCCAAACAAAGTACAGGCATGTGAGTTAAACATTTACCTCAAGTAGACACATGCCCTGGAGAGAACAATCATGGGAGAAGGAAGGGCTGCTTATGCACAGGGAGATAGCTCAGGGTGCAGAAGAGTATGAAGGGATGGACCCTGGGAAGAGGTAACTATGGGGAGGAAGTGGGAGGGGAGCTGCTGCATTGTAAATTTTGGTCAATGATATGAGACAAAATATATGTGAACTGCTGTATGAAAAGTGAATTTACTCTGTAAATCTTCACCCAAATCAAAATAAAATTAAAAAAAAAAAAAAAGAAAGTGGCATGTTTAAGTCTCCTACTCTTACTGTGAAATATTTCTCTTTTTAATTCCTTCAGAGTTTCTTTTATGTATTTTGGAGTTCTGTCTTTGGGTGCATCAATATTTACTATGTTGATGTCCTCTTGGTGAATTGATCCTTTAATTATTATATAATGCCCTTCTTAGTCTCTTATAAAGGATTTTGACTTAAAGTCTATTTTTTTCCAGAGATTATCATTGCCAGTCCTAGTCTTTTTAGTTACTATTTGCTTGATCTATTTTTTTTTTTACACATTTTGATTTTTAGCCTATTTATGTCTTTGTGTCTAAGGTGTTTCTCTTATAGGCAGAATACTAATGGGTCATTTTTTTTTTTTTTAATCCATTCTGCAACTCTCTGTCCATTGACAGGTGCATTTAAATCATTCACATTCAGTGTGATTATCGATAAGTATGAATTAAGTTCTGTCATTTTGTTATGCTTTCTTTGTGTGTGTGGTGTTAATGGTTTCTTTGTTCTACTTAATTTCCTGTGCTGAGTTCTTTTTTTGTGTTTATTGAGTTTATTTTCTTCTTTATTTTGGTGAGTAGATTCCTTAATTTTCTTTGTGGTTACTGTGAAGTTTACCTTTATATTCCTAAGTTTAAAACAGATTGTTATATCTTGATATCACTTTGACTTTCTATCCATATGGAAGTTCTAAAATGCACCATTTATTCCCCCTTTTTGTTTTAAAGTTGTCAATGTTTACATAATGAAAACTCTGGTTCCCTGTTTTCAATTTTGTAGCTCTATTTTACTTTTGAGAATTCTTTTTCTGGGTTTGTATCTGGGTGATGCTGTCATGAGATTTGATTTCAGGTGGTTTTCTGATGTCATTGGTTCTCTATCCAAGATACTCCCTTTAATATATCTTGTAAAGTTGCTCTGGTTATTACAAATTCTTTTAATTTCTGTTTATCTGGGGATGTCCTAGTTTCACTATCATATTTGAAAGACAATTTTTATCAATATATGATTATTGGTTGGCAATTCTTTTCTTTCAGTGTTTTATATATGGCAAACCACAACCTTCTTGCCTGAATGGTTTCTGCTGAGAAACCATTATTGTCTTATTGGTGTCCCTTTGTAGGTGATATTTTGTTTTCCATGAGCTGCTAACAGAATTCTTATTTGTTTTTAGTTTTGGAAAGTTTGATTATGATATATCTTTGTCACTTTCTTTTGGCACCTATCCTGTATGGGGATCATTGAACTTCTTGGTTGGAAACCTCTTCATCTTTCATGATACTAGGGAAGTTTTCTGACAACCTTCAAAATTCTCTTTGTGCTTTTTTTCTTTTTTTTTTATCTCTCATTCTTTTCTGAAATTCCAATTGTGAATAAATTCTTACTCTGATAGTGTCCCACATAACTCTCAGTCTTTCTTTATTTTTCTTTATTTTTTTAATCTGATTGCTCCTCAAGCCAATTAGTATCAAAATATTTGCCCTCTATTTTGCAGATTCTTTCTTCCATTGATTCAATTCTATTTCTATATTCTTTCATTGAGCTATCTATTTATAATATTTTGTTAGTAATCTGTATTTCTAGTTGTTTTAGAATGACTTCTAATTGTCTGCTTATTTTGTCATTTTGCTCATGTATTGTTTTCCTGAATTCTAGTGTTTTGTCATTTTTGTTTGTGCTTTCCTTCATCTCTTTGAAAATTCTATATATAACTCTTATGAATTCCTTATCAGGCAGTTCAATTAGTAATTTTTCCTCAAGAAGGTTTTCTGTCCCTTTATTTTGCTCACTTGTTAAAATTATATTATTCTGGTTCTTCTTATGGTTAGTTATTCTGTACTGTGGGAGCTCTGGTGGTGTAGTGCCTAAGGCACTTGACTGCTAACCAGAAGGCTGGTGGTTCAAACCCACCAGCCACTCCTTGGAACAAAAACTAGGCTATCTACTTCCATAGAGATGCTGCCTCAGAAACCCAAGGAAGGGTTGTTATGAATCAGAACTGACTCAACAGCAATGAGTTTGTTTTTTTGTTTATTCTGTGCTGTCTCCAAGACATTAAGGTGAATGGTGGTGAGAGTGTAGGTTTTTACTCTGATATTGGGTGACAAATGTTGGGTGGTATGGGTACCTTCACAGCCTTCGTGGGACCATAGGACCCCTCTAAGTTGGAACTAGCAGTTAGTGTGTCCTCTGGAGGTCAGGGCAGGACATTGTCATAGCTGTTAGGAGAGAGGGCTTCCAAATGATGGGATAGGCCTTCTGTGCATGCAGATATTGGTATCTCAGTAGATGGTGGGTAATCTAAGGGTTTCAGTGTGTGTGTAGTCAGCCTGATGGAACTGTCTGGGTGTGGGATATGTGACATTGAAGTTGAGTGGAAGCTGCATGAAGGCATGAGGAACTCCTGTTCATCTTTAGGCAGAAGTGCAGATGGCACCCAGTGAGATGTGACAAGCACTGCTTATGAAGTGATCTGCTTGGTAGGCCAGTTACTGGGATTGTGTGTAGGGAACACTCTTGTCAGTAACTGGGTTATTGGCAATGTAGGGACACTTCACTGGTTGACAGATTGTTGGGGTAAGGGTGCACAGGTCACTGGTCTCTGGACATGTGGCAAGGGGACTCATACCACCAGTTGTTGGAGCAAATGGAAGGGAGATGGATCTAGTGCCACTGGTTACTGGTGGACAGCCTGGGAGTGCACTCCACCAGTCACAGGAGGAGCAGACTGACAGGAGACTAATGATGAGGGCACGTCTCCAGTCACAGGTTGGTGGCACAGCAGAATGCCTCAGACCACTGAGCAAACAGGGGTGCACCAACCAATGGTCTTGGTCCAGTGGCATGGTAACATGTGCTGGTTGTTGGAGTAGTGCAGTGGATGATAGGGGGTGCAAGGCCACCAGGTCAGCAGGGTAGGTGACTGAGAGTATGGGTATGCTCTTCCACCATTCATTGGGTAAACAGGTGGGTGGTGGGGCAGACACCCAGGAATACAGATATATTCTCCTACTCTTTGGCAGGTCAGTGGGCATGCTCTCATATCACTCAGCGGGTCAGTGGGTGTAGAGCAGGGCTGATGGTTGAAGTGTGAGTAGGCTCTTCCACCACTCTCTGAGTAGGTAGGGGGTTGTGTAGGATGGGGATTTGTGGGGAAAAAGAGGGAGACTCTTACTGTGGTCTCCAGTGGTCAGAGATGCAGGGAAGAGGAGGTCCATGCTCCTAATCATTAAGAGAGTGTGGGAAGGGCAAATGTACTTTTCTGATAACCAGACTAGGGTGCCTGGGCATTTCTCTTGGCTGCAGACAGTAAATGGTACCTATCCCTTACCTAGTGCAAGGAGGGGGAGGTTGCCCATAGCTGGTAGGTGAGGAACCTAAGGTTGACACTCTGGATCTATTTCTCTATGCTGGCCACCTCAGAACTGCCATTAGTGAGGAGCCTTGTCTCTGGGTTCTAGTCCCTTGTCTGCTTTTTGGATGCCAGAATTCCTGGACTTCCTGCCTTCTTCCTATACTTTCCCTCCTAATATATCGTTTGTTTTCTGCTCACCTTGATTCACTCTGGGTATGTCTACACAGTTTCTTTGTATCCTTTTTGTATTCCAGTGAAGTTGCCATCCTGTGCCCCTCACTTGAGATGGCTCCTTGCTTTGTTTCAAGATGCTCACTGTTCCTAGCAGGGCTCCTTCACTACATATTTATCCTTGTTCATGTTTTCCATCAGTTTCTTCTACCAATTGGTGTTCAATATAATTCTTTTTTCTTTCATTTAATGCTCAGGATTCCATGACTGTCATCTGTTTTGTTTCACTTTCTTTTTTGTGTCTTTGCTAGAGAAGGGGGCATGGTGTTTCTAATCTACCATCGTGGCTCTTCCTCCTGTACTTATTATTTATATAATTATCATTATAAAGTGGAAATATAATATTCCTTACAATTATCAAGTAAAAATACTTTAAAACTTATCCTTATATTAACAAAGAAATTTCCTTAACAGGAGATAGCTTTATATGTGGTTTCAAGTTTCTTTTTGATATCTATTCTTTCCTGTCCGATGGACTCCATTTAGCATTTTTTTATAGGAGTGGTATTGTGGAGATATATTTTTTTAGTTTCTGTTTATCAGTGAATGTTTTAATTTCACCATCTTCCTTGAAGGCTAACTTTACTGAATACAATATTCTTGATTGACAGTTTCTTTCAGCACTTTAAAAGTACCACATTACCTTCTGACTTCCAGGGTTTCTGAGGAGAAATTGGTACTTTATTTTATTGGGGCCCCATTATATGCCATGTTTTATTTATCTCCAGCCCGAGGGTTACAGGTGAGGAGAGACAACTCAAGGACACCCAAAGCAGCAGGCGGGAAGAGCAGGAGAAAGGGGATTGAAAGCCAGGAAGCCAGAGAGAAGAGCAATCAGCCGAAGGGATTAGGTGAGGAGGGAAACTCAGGCCCACCCAAGCAGCAGGAC
>NW_006921929.1:624190-626632 GCF_000298275.1 Orycteropus afer afer
AATGGCCAGACTTCGTCTCCCCTATTTTGGTCATGTTGTAAGAAGGGACCATTCCCTGGAGAAGGATGTCATGCTTGGTAGGTGGAGGGTCGACGAAAGAGGGGGAGGCCTTCAACAAGATGGATTGACATGGTGGCTGCGATGGTGGGCTCAAGTATCGCAGGGATTGTGGGGCTGGCATGGGATCGGGCAGTGTTTCATTCTGCTGTGCATGGGGTTGCTATGAGTTGGAAACGACTCAACGGCACTTATCAACCTGCCAATTTCAGAATCTTCTGCTTGACTTTCATATTTGAGAACTTAATTATAATGTAATTTGATCTGTGCTTGTTTGGATTCATCCAACTTGGACTTCCTACTTATGTCTATCAGGTTTGAACATTTTTGTGCCATAATTTCTTCAAAGAGTTTTTCTAATCCTTCTTCTTCTTCTACTTCTGGAATTCCCATGATGTTATTGTTGGTTGATTTGATGTTGCCCCATAATTCCATTAAACTGTACTCAGTGTTGTTGATCTTTCTATCTTGTTCTTTGGCCTCTAGAGAGGGTTTTCCATGAAGGAGACCAAGAGTTCCCACTCAATATACTTCATCATCAGCCATCACCTGTCGGTTAAGTGGAGGCTTGTATGTTGCTACGATGGTGAGCAGATTTCAGTGGAGCTTCCAGACTAAGGTAGACTAGAAAGAAAGGTCGGGCAATCTGCTTTTGAAAATCACCTAAAGAAAACCCTATGGATCACAATAGTCTGATCTGCAACTGATCACAGGTATGGCATAAGACTGGGCAGTATATCATTCTTTTAAATATGGAGCCCACAAAAGTCAGGGACCAATGGGCTTGCAGCTAACAACAATAACAACAACATTGCTAGCAACAACATTACTAACAAATAAGCATAGTGAGTACTGTATGCTCATGAAATTGTTTGTCAAATAGTATTTATTATTTCATTATTATAATAACTTTGTGATGTAGATGGGCTTATTTTTTTCCCATTTTAAAGACACAAAATTGATGCACAGAGTAGTTACATAATTTGTCTATGTTTGCATAGCTGTAAGGCACATGCTCTTAAATCATTTTTGCATGTAAGTAAGTTAAAGTGTGTATCTACATGAAATTTATTTATTGTGACAGTGTTTGTACTCTGATTTTTTTTTTAATTTGCTCAACTAAAGTCAAAAGAAAGAAGAAATAAAGGAGGAATGGTAAGAATAAATAAATAACGAAGAAAGAAAGTATATTTGAACAAAGGAAGAAAGATTAGGGTCTGAAATTAATCTCCTATTTGGAGGGTGATTAAAACTTTTTGAGTTTTATTCACATTTAGTACCAAATTCAGCCTCTGATTAGTCACAGAGAGGAGGTGGGAATCTAAAACCTCATGGAGTGTAAGCCACCAGCCTAAAGTGGCAGAGTAGGTAGCTAGTAACAGAGCAGCTCTTGAGTCCATGCCCTGCAGAGCTCATTCCATCCAACTTCACTTCAGCATTTTCAAATCACTGAACTTTAAGTTCAGGGAATTTGTTGCCAAGGGAGAAAGCAGATTTTCTAGTAGGATTTCTGAAAATCCCAAACCACAATGAGTGACTGGTGTTTGATCTCACTTGGCCTCCAATTATTTGTGTTATGGTGGCTCTATTTTCAATGGTTTGAAGAGAATCCTGAAGGTAGGATTGTTTGTTTCTACCATGAGAGTAAGACCCATTTGAAATTTCCCTCCCATTGCTAGCTGTCATTGTAAGATGATGGTTAACAAACAGGCCAGATTTTGTATGAATTAGAATGCTCTGTTCCTGAAGGGATTATCTATTTTCCTTTCAAGGATACAATTATGTACTGTGCTGCCTTTCCAAACATCTTCAAGCACCTGGAGTGGGCCAGCTGAGCACGTAAACTAAAGTAAACACTACTTTCTTCAGAAAACACCAATTATGTGATTGTTATTTCTTTCAAACAAGAGATGATTGTGGAGATGATTGTGTCTGGGGAGTTTAAGGTTGCCAATTCACCTTTCTTTAAATTCACTATGCAGGACTTCTTTCTAATTCAGAGCTCTTTACTATTAGCTTTCTACAGGGTCCTAGAGTTGTCCTGCTTGGCAGTAGCTTCTAGGGCATGCCCAGACAACAAAGGTTTAAAATCCATTAGCAAGTCATCTGGTTTTCACCATGAGGTCAATGCAAAATTTGTAAGAACACCGTAAACTTGAACTGCTGGAGAAAAATACATCCATAAGCCCTGAAACATTTTGTGTCATAAATGCTAATCGAAAAGTCTATTTGTGGGCTTTCTTGAACTTTTCTCCTGAGTATATCTAAGCGTTTCCCTCTCCTGCCTTCAAAGTAATGTTTGAGAGTAAGAAACATGGAGAATAAAGGCAAGTAGAGGATTCTTTTAATCAGCTGATATTTGTATAGAAACAAGGAATATATATA
>NW_006921929.1:627226-649085 GCF_000298275.1 Orycteropus afer afer
AAATGACCACCAGAAAAAATACCCCTCGGGTATAAATGGTAACAATCATACTAAAGAGACATCTAAGTACCTTTTGTGGCCACAAGCCACTTCAGAAACAAACCACTATTTATTATGCAAGGTCACCAAACCCTGCACTACACTATTCTTGAATGGTGGTCATAGATTATTGGTCTAGGAACAATCAAGTGACATCAGACAGCCATTTGTAAACTTGCAAGTGTTCTATAAGTTGGTGTGACACAAAAGTTTTGTGGAATTGTGCTTCCTTGATTGGAAGTGGATTGAAGAGTCATGGAGGTCCAAGTATAGTGAGTTCAAGGGAATTTGGGGATTATCAAGGAAAAAGATGAGGCCACAGGATAGCAGTATTTCACAATAAGCTATTGAATGAGCTGGGAGCTCTGGTGGTATAGTGCTTAAGGGATTTGACTGCTAACCAGAAGGCTGGTGGTTCAAACCCATCAGCCTCTCCTCAGAAGGAAGGTTGGGCAATCTACTTACATAGTGATACTGTCTTGGAAACCCAAGGAGGGGTCACAATGAACTGACACGATGACATCCAACATGCAGAAAGTGGTTTGCATAGTAGGAGGTCTTCCAGAGACAAGTGGTGCAGGATTCTACCAGAAAGGTAAGAGGGAAAGGAAATCTCTGGGGAAGAAGAAAGAAAAAGGGAGAGGTGCTCCTTGTGCCTAAGGGATACCCCTTTGCAGCAAGGTGAAGTTGGGGAACTCTGAGCAGCAGTAGCCGTTTGTGGTGTTTATAACTAGAGGATTTCATCATATCTAGGGCTAGCAGATGTTAGGCACAGTTCCATGGAGTATATAAAACAGGTAGGCTTTAAGCGGCTAAATATCTTCTTACTTGGGTCATTTGATGTATAAAAATTTGAATTTGATACAGGCAGGCTTTTTGAGCTAATAAGCCCCACCTGTTATGGAGAAATAAAGAACCTGGGCCAACCTTGGTTCATTTATTTAACATCAAGTTTGGATTACACTTTCTACTATTGGAACCTTGAGTGTGATCCTTGGACCAGTGGCAAAGCAGCTCTGGGAGATGGTTAAAAAAATACAACCAGACTCACTGGTATCAAATCACTTCCGATAGCAACCCCCTCTGGGTTTCCAAGGTGGCAAATCCTTATGAAACTAGATTGCCCAGTCTTCCTTCTGCAGAGTGTCTGGTGGGTTTGAACTACCAAACTTCAGGTTAGTAGTCAAATGCCTTAGGCACTTCACCACCAGAGATCCTTGGGAGATGGTTAGACCTGTAGAATTTTCAGCCCCTACCCAGACTTACTGACTCAGAATCTGTATAGTAACACAATCCCTAAGTGATTTGTGTACTCATTAAAGATTGAAAAGGACCACGTATGGCAGTCATGAGAATGCATGTCTCAGATGTCTGACAGGAAGAGTACCTCCAGTTGTTGAACTCTAAAATCCATCAGTGTGTTGGCCCTGAAGCCAGCTTCCTGTGGGCTGCTCCCAGCCTGTGATTAGTTGTAGCAGGAGTACTATGCAAGCCCCTTCCTGAGAAATATGACTTCTCTGGAAGACAACTTCGGTTCAACTCTCTGATAACCTTGCTAAATTTCCCTTAGAACCATACTGCAGTATTGCTCCCACTCTCATTTCCTCTCTTCTTCACTAGGGTCAAATTTGTACTGTGGTCCAATGGCTCTCCCAGCCTATCCCAGAACCCTTACTATTTCTCTCTCAGACATTTTCCCTCAATAAATTGCTTATGCTTTTAATCTGTGTAAGAATCTGCTTTTCAAAAAACTTGCATTAACCCACCACCTATGCCATTTAGAGTGGCAGCTTCAGATATGCACAAAATGACAAAACTGACACAAACAAACTGGTTGGAGTTTCAATGACAGTTTCATCCATCTCATTCTGAGGCTATGCTTCAAGATTCAATGTCAGATAGGTGTTGGACCTACAGTGACCACGAGGTGATAAAATAATTCAGATATAATTCAAAGTGATAAAAAATGGTCAGCTTGCCAATGCTGGGATCTAATTTTTGTTTGACTTAATTGTATTTGTATTATATCAAGTCATTTTAGGTAAAGTTAGTCTCCTTGTTCAATGGACAGATGTTGGAATTGATACTATCATTTTGAGAAAGTTCATAAAAAAAATAATCAACCTACATGGGTTACATGGGAGGGAAAAGATCCAACACCAACCTGGAACCTAATACCTCAACATTTTAAAAAAGAGTTGAGAGGTAGTGGTTGGCCCTCAGACTTTTGCTGTTGTTAGGTGCACTCAAGATGGTTCTGACTCATAGTGACCCTATGTACAACAGAAAGAAACACTGTCCAGGCCTTCACTATCCTCACAATCATTGCTCTTTTCAAGCCCATTTTTGCAACCACTGTGTCAGTCCATCTCATTGACAGTCTTCCTGTTTTTTTTCTCTGATCCTCTACTTTACCAAGCATGATGTCCTTCTCTAGGGACTGGTTCCTCCTGAGAACATGACCAAAGTATGAGAGATGAAGCCTGGCTATTCTCATTTCTAAGGGGCATTCTAGCTGTACTTCTTCCAGGACAGTGTTCATTCTTCTGGAAGTCTGCTGTATATTTAATATTCTTCAGCAACACCTAATTCAAATGTATCAATTCTTCTGCAGTCTTCCTTATTCATTACCCAGCTTTTGTATGCCTCTGAGATGATTGAAAATACCATGGCTTGGGTCAGGTCCTCAAAGTGACATATTTTCTCTTTATCATTTTAAAGAGGTCTTTCAGAGCAGATTTCCCCAGCACAATCTTTCCTTTGATTTCTTGACTGCTGCTTCCATGGGTGTTGACTGTAGATCCAAGTAAAATGAAAAATTTGGGCCTTTAAAGGTGACAGTCACTGCACTAGGAAAATCAACAACATGAACTCAGTTACTCTTCTCTGCATTATATAAGTAGGTGTCATCTCCATTAATAGAGGAGAAAACTAGAGTTCAAAGAAGTTATGTAACTTGATCAAAATTTACTTATCAAAAATGTAAGTAATTGGGAATTTGAAACCACCAGTTGTTACACTCAATGAGTGTTATCTTTATTACTCTCTGGCTGTCTCACTTAATAGTCCACCCATGAGAAAGGCACAAATATAAAATTATATAACTATAGCATCTGTCTGTATGTTGTTGTTGTTATTTGCCATCGAGTCGGCCCCAACTCCTAGTGACCCCTCCTTGGATTTCCGAGACAGTTATCACTACAGAAGTAGGATTGCCCAACCTTCCTTCCGAGGAGTGGCTGGTGGGTTTGAACCACCAGCCTCCTGGTTAGAAGTCAAGTGCCTTAGGTACTATGCTACCAGAGCTCCTATCTACCTGTATAGCAATGTAGAATTTTAAAATACATTCACATGTCTCTGTCCTCCAATACACAGGATTCTTGTTAGTGCTGACTGGGAATGTGGATGACTCTGTTTTTCAAACATGACCCAAGGACTGGAACAAAGTGGTGGCAACTGGGAAGAGGCATGGAGGGATACTTTTGGAGGAATGATGTTTTATATATTCATTGGGGTGATAGAAATGTTATTTTTTTTGATTGGGTATTGGTTACATGAATGCATATAAATGACAAAACTCTGTACTGTACACTTATGAATACATTTTTATATAGAAATTAAATCTCAATAAAGTTGATTTTAAGAAGTTAAAAAAAAAGTCCCGCAGTTATAATAATCGTGTGCTCACAGAGTATAATATATCTTCTTCCTGTTGGGTATTTCTCTGTAAGCAAAAATGATAGAATAAAGATTTTGCTTTGAATCATGAAATTTTGCCTGCTGCTTCTTTGGAAATACATGTTCACAGCTTGTTATCATATAATATATGTAATATGAAATAATAACTATTATCTTCTAACAATATACAAGGAAATTATTTTTTTTGCAATTACACTGCACTTCATATATAAACATATACTGTTCATATGGATTTATGCAGTACTAGGAGCTCTGGTAGGAGCTCTGGTAGCTTAGTGCCTAAGGCACTTGACTGCTGACCAGAAGGCTGGCGGTTCAAACCCACCAGCCCCTCTTCGGAAGGAAGGTTGGGCAATCTACTTCCATAATGATACCACCTCGGAAACCCAAGGAGGGGTTGCTATGAGTGGGTCTGACTCAATGGCACATAACAACAACAACAATGTAAGAATATCATGGGAGCTCTGGTGGTGTAATGCCAAAGGCAGTTGACTGCTAACCAGAGGCTGGCAGTTCAAATCCACCAGCCACTTGTTGGAAGGAAGGTTGGGCAATCTATTTCCATAGTGATATCACCACAGAAACTCAAGGAGGGGTCACTATGAGTTGGATCCTACTCGACGGCAGTGTGTTCGGTTTTATAAGAATATCATGAATTCAATTCACCAACCTGAAAATAAATATGATAAGCCATGGCCATGGAGTCAGAACTGGCCAAAAGTGTCAATCAGTGTAAGGATAATTTGAGGACAAGGTAAATTTAGCACTGGATTAATCAGAATGAGGATTGTCCCAATGACTCAGAATTTCAATTCATTTAAATTAATCTAATATTCATGAAATCATGAACATTTCAGCTCTTCAAAGTTAGTTGGTTTCATCATATTTTAGTCTTCAAAACTCAAAATCACTGCCAGTTAGTCTTTTCTGACATGTAGCAACACCCATTGGGTTTCTGAGGCTGTAAATCTTCATGGAAGTGGATAATCCCATCTTCCTTCTTTGGGGCAGCTGGTGGGTTTGAATCATAGACCTTCTGGTTAGCAGCCAAACGCTTTATCCACTATGCCACCAGAGCTCCTTAGTTTAGTCTTGGACCACAAGAAAGTCAGCTTCAAGGACTAAGTTTAGCAAGAAGTTAGGTTGTTTTCATTTTGTCCTTGAGATTTCAATGAAATTAGCATACTCCTATTTAAATTTCAGAGTTGCTTCTTTCCTTTCTCTCTCTCTTTACACATTGCACATACAAAAATTTAATTATTTATGTCTCACAGTGAACTTTTAAGCTGACTTAGTAAGAAAATTGCTGAAGTCCAAAATTGTTATGATGAAAGAACATTAATGTTGGAAGAATAATAAATCCAAAGCTCCTATCCTTAAAGCTAATAACTTCATCACCATTAGTTTTACTATCGCATATCTTTTCATATTTTGCTTAAGACATTTCACTATGGATCATTTATTGGTTTATGGGTTTCTTGTACTTACACAACAACAATACTCACTGCCATTGAGTCCTGTATTTCGGTTTAGGTTAATCACCAAAATTGACAAATAAACTAGTGTTTACTTAGCTTGTGTATGGATCACACACACACACACACAACTCACTGCCATTGAGTTACTTCTGACTCGTAGCAACCCCCAATGGGTTTCCAAGGCTGTAAATATTTATAGGAGCAGACTGCTCTATCTTTCTTCTATGGAGAGGCTAGTGGATTTGAACCACTGACCTTCTGTTTAGCAGCCAAACGCCTTAACCACTAGTCCACCTGAGCTCCTTGCATTGATCATCAGTGCCCACTTAATCCTTTCTGGTTTATATTACTCAATTCATTAGCCAGACCACAGCCATAGAGCACTTCCAGTTGCATTCAGGGGAAGTACTACTTAGATTTCTATAACTTCCCTCACAATTAACCACTGAATTTAATTTACCTCTGCTCTTCTGTCTCTTCAGAAATGGTAATTGCCTTGCTAACCCACAATTAGAGTAGTGAATCATAGGCAATTTTGTTGAGGAAATTTTGAATTAAATAAAAATTACTAGAGTGATTCCTGTAAGTACAATCATATTGGAAATGTATCAGTGATTCCTTTGTGGGAGGAGTGATTGTAGTTGTAGGAGTTTCATTTTACTATGAGGTAAATTTTCCATGCCTGAAGCAATCATCAGATCACTCTAGACCTCCACATTTAGCCCCTCTCCTATAAGAAGCCCCAAATTTCCCATTAGTTCTTGATAGGTGTTCCATAGATGCTTGTGAACCAGACTCTCAATGACAATAACAACACTGGAGATTCACATCCTCCTTGTTTGTGTCCTGTGCACAGGAAACTACTAAGGGAGCCTCAGTATTGTCTCCACTCATGGTCATGGTGACAACGTTTATACCCATGTGAAGTGTACAGTCTGATTCACATCCTCTAAAGCCAGAACACTAAGGGATTTCTGGTAGAAGTGGGGAATATAACCTTATTTATTTTCTTAACTTGGTGTAGCTCACCCTTATGTAGCTCCTGAGATAATTCTGATCTCTCCTAGAGTTTCAAAAGGCTATCATGAAGATAATTTTTTCAGGTTATAATGCTCACTTCTCTCCATTCTTAACTCACTAGTCCAAGTAGTCAATTCCCACTTTTCTGCTTTTTCCTTTTTTGTGTCTGATTGAGGGAAGGATCTTCATAGGTTCTACAACATAAACTAATGAAGTCCACTTCCTTCCTTCTACTTCTGATATCAACACCTCCATACATACACACACACACACACACACACACACAAACAGCCCAAACCAAACTCACTACCATTGAGTCGAATCTGACTCACAGCAACCTCCATTGGGTTTCCAAGGCAGTAAATCTTTATGGAAGAGGATTGCCCCGTCTTCATTCCATGGACCAGCTGGTGGGTTTGAACCACTGATCTTCTGGTTAGCAGTCTTATATAGATGTGTGTGTGTGTGTATACATATGTATATGTGTGTATATATATATGTGTGTGTGTGTGTGTATATATATATATATATCTGTTGTTGTTGTTGTTATGTGCCATTGAGTCAGACCCGACTCATAGCGACCCCCCCTTGGGTTTCTGAGGCAGTATTACTATGGAAGTAGATTGCCCCATCTTCCTTCTGAGGAGTGGCTGGGGGGGTTGAACCACCAGCCTTCTGGTTATCAGTCAAATGCCTTAGGCACTATGCTACCAGAGCTCCTATATATGTGTGTGTGTGTGTGTGTATGTGTGTGTGTGTGTACAGGGAAAAGTTACTGCACTTCCAACTCTGGAAACTCTGAAGGTTAGTTTGGCCTTGATGGGACAACTTGTTCTAAATTATTCCATTTAAGAAAACATACAGGATTATTGGTTTGATGCTTTAACATAATAGGAAGCTGAGTCTTAGAGAGACATAGCCAATATCTCAGAACTACTTGGCTATGAAATCAATTCAAATTGTCTGAGTTAAGATAATATATTTTACACATAGAAAATGTTTCACTGTTCTTTTAGAGAGATGCACTTACTGAATTTAATGGCCTTAGCCAAAACCAAACCCACTGCCATCAAGTTGATTCCAAGTCACAGCCACCCTATAGGATAGGGTTTTCCAGGCTATAAATCTTTACAGGTACAGATGGTTTCATCTTTTCTCCACAGAGAGGCTTGTGGTTTCAAACCCCCAAACTTTTCTTTCTGTGCCTAAAACAATGCCTTGGCACATAAGAAGTAGTGCTCAAAAAAAAAAAAAAAAATGCTTAGGTCTGTTAGAGACTGCTGGAACCCCCAAGACTATGGCCCTTAGTCACTCTTTAAGCCTGGAACTGAATTGTGGCTTAACTTTTACCCAAACAATATACAGGTATATAAGGTGAATAGTAACACCGGGGAGGTACACATTCCTTAGAATAATCAACAATTAGAGATCAGAAAAGCATCATTTTTCCAGAAACAATGTTCAGAAGGCAGGGATGAATAGGCAAGAAGGAAGAATGGAAATGCTAAACCCAGGGAAGAAGTGGGACGAGTGTTAATACACTGGGAGGATTGCAATCCACTGTGTGAAACAAAGTGTATATGAATTGTTGAATGGAAAACTGAAAACAAACAAACAAACAAAAAGATGCTTGTTGAACAAAGTAAAAGGGGTTTATTAATCTATTTATTTTATTTCATATTTATCAGAAAAAAAATGAACAAATTGCAAACAATATTAGTTTTTATACTATAATTTTATATATGGCTAAGTTCTTTATCTCTTAGATAATTCAAATTGCAATGGTAGTAAGGGCAGTTTATTGTGGTACAGTAAGTCCAATTGCATTGCACAAGAGGTATATTATCATTGAAACTAAGCTCTGTACAGGAAGGTTACATTTCATTTCATCTTGTTGGAAAATAGTCTGTTAAGATCTCTGAGTATCAAAAGGAAACCAGTTCTCCATGACAACAAATATTAGTATACTCTCTTAAAGTTGCACATTTGTGATTTTAAAAATGGGAGCCAATGAAGGAGCCATGAAACTTTTCTGTTATTTTATCATGCCTTTATTTCATAAGGATAATTTTAGTCAATAGTCTCTAGTAAATAGAATTAAGCTGTCCAATTGTTAGGGATTTTTAAAGGCGTGAATTATTTTCTCCATGAAGAAAGAGAAATTCTTCATTTGCTGTATTTGCTATATTCTATCACAGACAAATTATGCACAATTGCTACATTTGGAAGTGGCTTTAACCTCAAAAGAAGCCTTGGTGGCACAGTGGTTAGAGTGTTTGGCTGGTAACCGAAAGATGGGCAGTTTGAACTCATCAGCTGCTCCATGGGAGAAAGATGTAGCTGTCTGCTTCCATAAAGATTATAGTCTTGGAAACACTATGGGGCAGTTATACTCTGTCCTTTATGGTTGCTGTGAATTAGACCTGACTTGATAACAGTGGGTTTGGTTTATTCTAGCCTCAAAACAAGGAAATTTGTCTAAAAAACAACCATGGCTAATAATATGGAGTTAGAGGACATCTACAAATTTTAACACCAGATTGGAAAAATTAGGTCTACATTAACTTTTTTTTAAAGATTTAAGATTTTTTTGAAAGAAAAATAAGCATCTAAATGGTTATTTGACCATCACTGTTAAAATGTTAATTAACAGATATTTACCTTCTTTAACAAGCAGAATGATGCTTAAGGTGAGAGCTAATATATGTGTGTGTTTGTGTATATTCATGTGGAAAGCGTAAATGGGCATTCCAGAACACTTAATTGTACTCATAAGGAACCTGTACACAGACCAGAGGCTGTGATTTGAATAGAACAAGGGGATACTGCATGGTTTAAAATCAAGAAGGGAGTGTGTATGCTGAGCAAATAATCCAAGATGCTGGATTATATAAAGAAGAACACAGCATCAGGATTGGAACGCACTGCCATCAAGTCACATCCAACTCAGCGACCCCTCCTTGGGTTTCCGAGGTGGTATCACTATGGAAGTAGATTGCCCAATCTTCCTTCCCAGGAGTGTCCGGTGGGTATGAACCACCAGCCTTCTGGTTAGCAGTCAAATGCCTTAGGCACTATGCCACCAGAGCAGAGTGCCTAATGAAAATTATAACCTTTCTCTGAAGAAAAGCAATGGCCATACAAACAATCGTATATAGTTTTGCCTACAATTTCAGGTGATCTTCAGCAGGATACATGGATAGGATTATTGGAATTACTCAAGGGCAAACATTAAATGTATTAATTTCTATACTCCCAAAACCAGGCACTCAAATGACTCTGGATAAATTTAAAAAGATAGTAATTACTGAGAAGTCTCAACTTCATGAAAAGGAATTCAAACCATTTGTTAAACTGCCCCTACTCTCAGGGTCCTTATAAGTAATTATCATTTTAGAAAGCTTTCAATTATAAGAGTTTAGCTTATTAATAACGGAATCATAGATTTATCCTGACAAAAGACATTGACTCCATGCTTTTTAAATAGTGCAGTTGAAACTAGTAGCTGTTAATATGATCATTATAGTTGGTGATAACTTGAAAGAGCTGACCTTGTGGCATAAATTGAGTTTTACAAAATATGACCATATATTTGGGAATGTATGAAAAGCCACAAAAAAGAAAAAAAAGGAAGAAGAAGACTCAAAAGAGGCAGGAAATGGACATTTCTATGAGAAGGAACAAAATTTTGGCTTGAATTCCAGTTTAACATATCTAGATTTAAGTTTATCTTTAAAATGTGGAAGAAGAAGGTTTTAGATTAGCCAGTGTGGAAAGCACATTAATATGCTTGTCAGGAAACCATGTTCTAGCCCTAAACTGTCACTCTTTGGCTATAGAAGGAGACCTTAGGTAAACCACTTAACAGCTTTGTGTCTGGAATCTATCCATCACTTGCAAAATGAGAGGGTTCATTAACTGAACTTGAAAGCCTTTGGCAGCTTTAGAATTTTAACTTTCTTTGAAACAGAATTTCAAAGGATGGCTCACAATTATAACTCAGTAATTCCAAATTTTTCCTGCTTAAACTTTTCTGACTCTGATTTGGAGCATATTATGTTTGAAAAAATAAAGTGTCAAGAAGATAAAGATGGAATAATTAAGTCAAAATTGAAATGTGATTTCCTAGAAAACAAACCATTGTTTTTAATATTTTAATAGGGAAAATGAAGTGAAAAAACAAAATTAATAAATGAATGCAATGGTCTTACAAAGCAGTTGAACTTTAATTTGTTAGTTTTATCAGAAAATACCATTAAAAGTAGAGAGGCATATATATTTATCCAACTCCAACTCTCATAGATACCTTGGAGCAGAATTTCTTTGTTCTGAAAACAATCATTGGAATAGCCCACTTTAGTTAAATATTAAGGAACTCTGGTAGCACCTTAGCTCAAGTACATGTCTGTTAACCTAAAAGTCAGCAGTTGGAATCCACAAGCCACTCCCTAGGAGAAAAATGTAGCAGTCTGCTTCCTTAAAGATTCAGCCTTGGATACCACATGGGCAGTTCTTTCTATTCTACTGGATTGCTATGAGTCAGAATCAACTCAACAGCAATGGGTAAAAAATATAGTTCAATATTCTCCCACTTTTCAGAACACTTTAGGATAAGGAACATTTGGAGAGGTTAGTAGTCAGATATGTGTTGGAATCTGTAGGCAGGCTCCTATATCAATCAATGAGTAGTTAATGAAAGATGACATTCGGACCTTCGAAAGTATTAACTTATTCTAAAGTCTCATCCAACATATCTGTTGGGGTTATGTGAATTTTATCCTTGGGAGTGGGTATGTATATAGATAAAAACATTTTGCTGAAGGCTAGGGGAGTAAACCCTAGAATAAATTCCTCTGGATTTTGGAATTAGTATGGGCAAAGGATTGAGGGATGTAAGATCTAACTTTCTAAGAATACTTATCATTTTACAAGTGAATAAAATAGTTATGATAGTCAGGTATCAGTAGACAACAGCTTGTAAGAAAGACTAAGGAAGGAAGGAGGGCATGTCAGCAGGCAGGCAGGTAGGCTATGGGTCTATCATCTTATTGTCTAGCTAGATATTTCCTGGGTGTTATTTAATTTGAAGTGGTATATCACTTGGACAGTTATTATATATTTTCTCTAAGTAATAATAAACAGAAAATATTAAAAATTGCTTGAATTAATTAATACACAATAGTCTGGTGGATTGTGGTTAAAGCATTCAGCTGCTAACCTAAAGGTCAGTGGTTCGAACCCACCAGCTGCTCTGTGGGAGAAAGATGAGGCTTGGTGCTTCTATAAAGAATTACAGCCTTGAACGCCCTATGGGAACAGTTCTATTCTGTCCTAAAGGGTTGCTGTGGGCCTGAATCAACTGGATGGCAGTGGGTTTGCTTTTTGGTTTTTGGTACTTAGCACTGTGGTAAAGATTCTATTTACCATATAGATTAGTACCAAAAACCAAAACCAAACTGAGTGCCATCTAGTCATTTCCGACTCATAGCAACCCCCCTCCCTTGGATTTCCGAGGGGTATCTCTATGGAAGTAGACTGCCAATATTCCTTCCAGAGAGTGGCTGGTGGGTTTGACTGTCAGCCTTCTGGTGAGCAGTCATGCCTTAGACACTACACCACCAGAGCTCAGACAAGCAATAATTACAGTGTTGTGTGATAAGTGTAAGAGATTAAGAGGATCCCAGTATTCCATCAAAAAATGTGGTCTGGAATGCAGATGGTGGTCAGGGCAGAATTCTTGGAGGAGATAACACCAAACATCATCTTAAATTACAAATAGGAGTTACACAGGTAGAAAATAGAACAAAGGATTGGGCACGCAGGATGAGGAAAACAAACTACACTATGTCTATAAAAGAAAGGAAGTTTGAGTATAATTTCAGATGACTTGGGGAAGTGTGCCCACAGAGGCATAACATCAGATCAGAACAGGCCATTGTTACAAAGCTATAGAGTTTAAACTTTCTCTTGATATAATAAATGATAGCCATACAAAGTATTATGGAAGTAAAATATAGCTCAATATGTGAAATGTATATATAAAGTGGTAAAAAACATAATAATAATAATGGGGTAAGAGTAAGGGTTGGTGGACAGGGTGGTCAGGTGGTATTCAACATATGCTTCTGAGATATATCAGATGAGCATTTTGTTTGGCATTTTGTTTTAGATCCTGAAAAAGCTCATGGAAATAAAAAGGTAAAGTGTACTCTTTGTCCACACATCATGTGATCACAAGTCATTTCTGATTAGGACACAGGGTAAAAAGAAACTCCAATGTACAAGAGCTCAGTTAAATAATACCCTCATTTTTTTTTTTTTCTGAACTTGAACCTCAGAAATGAACATTTATTTTTTATTTCTTGTTTTCAGAAAACTGACAAGAAAAAAAAATTAATTTTAAAAGCAGTAAGTTCCAAGGAATATCTAATAGTTGATACAGCATATTTGCCTATATCTTATGAATCTTTATGTCTTTTTTATCTTGGGTATAAAAATAATGATGTTAAGGAAATAGAAGGGGTGTAATTATCAGAGAATCCATGATTTATTTCATTCAGCATGCCATATAGTATTTAATATGACTATAAAGTAGACTAATAGTTTTAAATATATTTTCAACAGCAAAGATTAAATGGGTCACTATATGTTAACTAAAGATTTAAAATTTAATCATGAATGTCCTGTCTTCATGCATCCTGATTAATCAAGAGGTAGAAAGAACGATTTCTCTTGGGAAAATGACATGACGTTGTTCAATTTATTTACTAGCAACAATTTATGTTTAAAAACTTTATGCATCAAATTTAATTACTTAGCAGATGATTGCATATAAAAATGGGTAAAGTCCATGAAATGTGAACATTTAAGCTAAACTGTTTATTACTATTTTCCAAACGATGCTGAGGGTACAGTGATAATAGGTGTATTTTCCCTCAGTGTCAACATAACTCTTAACTATGTCTGATTAAAATGGAAAAAATAAAAAAGAAAAGAGAGGGAGAAAGTAGGAGCAGGAGATAACACATTCCCATTGTGTTACTATTCTCTCATCTGTCTCTTAGAAGATGTCAGGCTTGAGAGGTTGTCAGCACCTTGGCTCATATCTATGACACTCTGTTTCTCTCCCCTCCATAAACCAAAGGTAAAATTGGACTCATGAGCATGAGTTAGATTTTTATTTGAAGATGATAATGGATTTTTCTTGTGGTGGAAGTTGCAAGTTGTTGAGGGACCTCATCTGTCTTACTATTGAAGTATGTGAAGTGGCGATAGCAGGCAGGGAGCAGGAGGAGGCAGCTATGAGGACACATAAGGCAGATATAGCTTCATCATGGTTTATTAGCCTCAGAATGTTTTCTAATTACATATAATAAAATTAATCTGCTGCTGACAGTAAGCCTGTATTTTTGTAGCTAAAATAATAAGACCATTTTATATTGTGAAAGAGAAAGCAATTGTTAACACTATAAAGAAAAAACTTCAGAAAGTTTTGTTCCTAATTTCCTGTAAATTTCTTTCCAAAAAGGCAAGAATAATTGAAGGAATATCATGGATACAATATGAAAACAACAGTAAAGAAATGATGTCCTCTCCCAATTCTTTTTCCTTAATTTAGTGCCACAAAACAAAAACAAACAAACAAAAAAACCCACCAAACTCACTGCCATCAAGTTGATTTCGACTCATAGCAATCCCCATTGGGTTTCCAAGGTTGTAAATCTTTATGGAAATAGATTGCCCCATCTTCCTTCAACAGATTAGCTGGTGGGTTTAAACCATTGACCTTCTGGTTAGAAGCCAAATGCCTTATTCACTATGCCACCAGTATTTATTACCACAGTATCTAAAACTGAATCATTTTAGGTTCTAACACTGTGTCAGACACCAATGCTCTAGATCCATCATCTAACTTAAATTTGTCAAGATTCCTGAAAAGTAGCCATTGTTACTACCTCTTCATTACTTCCCTTGAATCAGGATTTTTTTTTTTTTTTTTCATCAAGCAAGTTACACTTGGTATATGAAAATATTATACCTGCCAGACACTCAAACTATAGTATTATGTTTCAATTCAGCCAATTTCTTCCTTAGAGTTGGTTTAGTTAAGGATACACAAGGTCTAGGTGGATAGATGTGGGAAGGGGCATTGATAAGTCTAAGTAGGAGAAAGCAGGTAAGAGTTTCCTAAAAGGCACATGAAGATAATGGGTGGGGACACTGAAACTTGAAAAATAGGTGTAAGATGAAAGGAAAAGAGTTTCTCAAACTACATTCACCATTTTGCTGTTAGCCAATTCTACTTAACGTGGGCTGGAATATATTCTGAAAGTGGGTAGAGGATGTCTCATTTCCCCTCCTTTGCACTGCTCAGTATGTGCTTATATATCCTAAAAGAGCAGATAAAGAGTTCAGGGTTAAATGTAAAACGGTGAAGGGTGGATAAAGTTGAAAATAGAACTAAACAAGCCATTGTTCTTTCTTCCTTCTTGAGATCCAAAGATTAGCTCAGAGCAAGACCGGATAAAAACACAAACCAAGAAGTACTCAAAAAAAAAGGACTTCCAGTAAGATGGAGGAATAGGCAGACAAGAGATCCAGACCCTCCTCAACAAAGAAAAGAGAAACCAATTGAGAGAGATACAGAAGATAATCCTGGAGCTCTGAGCTTTGAAAGGAACTATACAGAAGTGGATTAGGCACCAACTAGCAGAAAAAACCTGAACAAAAACAGGACCTAAGAATATACTTTGTTTGCCAAGGATTCCAGGGACATACAGAAGGCTGACAACAGGAAAGAAGACAAGTAGTCAGTGTATAAGTGCTTCCAACTTGTGAACAGAGGAGCATACTACAGTACCCTGTTTATGTAGATAACATACAAACAAAACAAAGAAAATGAAAATCATAGGCAAGTCACTCCAACCTACTAATTAAATATAAACACAAAAACATCAAAATGCCTCAGAGAAAATAGAGCATCACAGTTCACATACAGAAGCAAGATAAAGCAGGAGAAACAACAGACCAGGATACAGACCCAAAACACAACCCTGAGGAAGACACAACATTGGAACCCCCTGATAAGGAACTCAATGAATTACATTTAAGTATCTTCAACAAACTGAGAGGCAGATCAAGGAAAACACTGACAAAATTGAGGAAAACCCTAGATCAATTTTGAAAGACAATACAAGAACAAAATGACAAAATAAATGAAAAATTAGAAATGATACAAAATCTACAGACAGAAAATCAATACTAAATTTTTTGGAAATAGATAAGATACTGACTGGGCAAAGGAGTAGAATTGAATCAATGGAAGACAGAATTAGTGAGATTGAAGACAAATACCTGAATACATCTTTGGAAAGGGAAAAATCAGAAAAAAGATCAAAACAAAAATGAAGAAAGCCTACAGTTCATGTGGGATATCATCAAAAGGAATAACCTATGTGTAATCAGAATTCCAGAATAGGAAGAGACAAATAAAACCACAGAGAAAACTGTTGAAGATTTGTTGGAAGAGAACTTTCCTGGTATGTTGAAAGATGAGAATATATCCATTCAGAAAATCCAGTGAACCCCAAACAGGATAGATCCCCCCAAAAAATCATCAAGACATATCATCATCAAACTCACCAAAACCAAAGACAAAGAATTGTGAAAGCAACATGGGAAAAATTAAAAGTTGCCTACAAGGGGCAACCGATAGGACTAAACTTGGATTTCTTGCAGAAACCATGCAGGCAAGAAGACAATAGGATGGTATATATAAAACTCTGAAAGAGAAAAATTTTCAACCAAGAGTTATGTACCCAGCAAAATTATCCCTTAAGTATGATGGTGAAATTAGGACATTTCCAGATAAGCAGAAATTAAAGGAATGTTTTAAAACCAGACCAACCTTACAAGAGATGTTAAAAGGAGCCCTTTGGACAGAGAAGCAACAACAGCAAACAACAACTGACCATTAACACACATGATGACATAACCCAGCTATGGAAGTATCCAAAGTAAATACACCTACAAGATTGTAAACAGGGAACCAGAGAAATCAGTTGACCAATGAGGACAACTACAAATGAAAAAAGGGGAAAAAAAAACGTGTAGTTACAGAACTTGTAGATGGTAGGGAAGTCAAAACAACTACAAGATAGAACTGACTGTTCTAAACTTGGGAAGAAAACTATAAATCACAGGGTCACCTCAAAGAAAAATGATAAACCTTCATATCAAAATGAGAAAGAGGACCAGCACAAATATTTAGCAACTACCAAAACAAGCAACAAAGGAAGTGATAACATGATTCATAAACAAAATGAGCTCAGCATAGAAAATTATATGAAACAAATAAATCAACACCAGGAAAAAACACATAACAAAAATGACAGCAAAAAAAAATTCATATTTGCCAATAATTACATACCTGGCAAGGGCCTTATCTCTAAGAGTTGTAGAAAACTCCAATGGCTCAACAGCAAAGGAATTAACAATCCAATTGAAAAATGGGCAGAAGACTTGACTAGACACTTCACTAAGGAGGATATTCCAGTGGCCAGCTTCTCTTCTCCAAGAAGAGATGCTATGATCACTGGCCACCAGAGACATGCAAATCAAAACAACAATGAGATACCATCTCACCCCACCACTGATGGCAAGGTTCAACGAGACAGAAAATTACAAATGCTGGCAGGTATGTGAAGAGATTGGGACTCTCATACACTGCTGGTGGGACTGTACAGGGATAAACCACTGTGGAAAACAGTATGGCAATTCCTTAGAAAGCTGGAATTGGAGATACCATTTGACCCAACAATCCTATTATGAGGTATATATCCTAGAGAGGTGAGAGCCAGGACAGGAACAGATATATGCATACATCACAGCACTATTTTCAATAGCAACAAGATGGAAACAAACTATGTGCCCACTGGCAGAAGAGTGGATGATCAAACTATGGTACATACACACAACTGAATGCTATGAAGCACTAAAGAATAATGTAGAATCTGAAAAACACCACATAATATGGATGTACTTGAAGGACATTATGTTGAGTGAAGTAAGTCACTCACAGAAAGACAAAAATAGTATTAGTTTCTTGCTGTGGAGGGTCAAGGAAAGGTTTATACATCAAGGGAAACTTTCATTGTCTGTTGTCAGGGGTAGTGGGGAAGGGGAGGGAACACTGCAAAACAAAAAGAAATGCATTGACCCATGTCACTTTAGCATTGTGGATTTGACTGTGCATATATTTCAATAAAATACATTTAAAAAAATACTCAAGAAGATGGTGGAATAGGCAGAAAAAGTGCACTGACCCTCTTCAACAAGAAAAGGGGAACCAAATAACACAAATACAGAAGATAATCCTGGGCCCCTGATATAGAAGTGGACTAAACTCCAACTAGTAGAAGAATTTTCATGAAAAAAACAAAAAAGGAGACTATGGTCTGGCAGTGATTCGGCACAGAAAGCTTGGATATTGTCGAGTGGTGGTAGGACCTAAGAATTAACCTAAAAATTGGCCCTGCTAGCCAGGGACAACATGGAGGACTGTTCTGGTGGGTGGGAAATAAAAGGGCAAGCAGCAAAGAAGAAGGAGGGCTGAGCTGTGGACTTTTGTCTGTCCAAAGGACATAGCCATTTTGAATGTTTAAAAGTGGCTTGACCATTTTGGATATTTAAACTGACAGCGTTCTCCCAGATATCAGGGACTTAAGAACTGGCTCCTTGCCATGGACCCCAAGGACATTCTGGATCCAGATGACTTGAAAGGTGTGACATTTCTCTGTTTACTCTTATACCCCACACCCTCTTAGTGAACAAAAGTGTGGCCATCCCTCACTCCCACCCACTTTCTGGACCAGCAGAAATTCCATCCCAGTCTGTGAACTTGGACAGAGCCTGGATGCCCTGCCCTGACTCATTTTTTTTTTTTTCCTTTTTCTGTTTTGAAGTTTGTTTGTTTTTGTCTGTTTTAAAAGTACTATTATTATTATTATTATTACTTTTGTCTTTTTTACTATTATTCTTTATTCGTCTCATCCTAGGTTCTTAGTTTTCAGCTTTTTTTTTTCTTTTTCCTGTTCCTGGTTGCAATTATTATTATTATTATTATTCTTTTCCATGGTTAACCCTATTCCTTGTTTTTCTTTTGTGTTTTTCCTATATTTTACTTCATTATTCTCCCTCTCTACCTTTTTTCTCTTACTGCCCTCTCCCTATATATTGCAGGGTCTTTTTTCCTTCTTTTTCCCTTTTTTTCTTTTTTTAGTTACTGTTCATGTGATTATACGGTGCATTTTTTTGTCCATTTGCTTTTACTTTCTTGATGGTTATTCAATTGTAATTTTTGTCTGCGTGGAGTGGAAGACAGCAATGGTCCCCATCTGACATAACTACACTCACAACTCCTGCAGCTTCACTTACTAAGTGAAAGCCACCACTTCCTTCTCTACCCATAGGCCAACAATAAACAACCACCAAGAAAAGCCCAACTCACTCTTGGCTGCTCTTAACAAACAGTTAACAGAGATCTAAATACAATAATGCCAAAATGTCTTGGAGAAAACAGACCATCACAATCCACACAAAGAAGCAAGATAAACTGGTGGAAACTAGGGAGCAGGATATAGAACTAGAACACACTGCTGAGGAAGAAGCACCATTGGAACTCTCTGATACGGAATTCAAAAGAATTATATTTAGGTATCTTCAAAGGACTGAGAGACAGATCAAGGAAAACACAGACAAAATCCTAGAAGAATTTTGGAAGAAAATACCAGAACAAAATGACAAAATAAATGAAAAATTAGAAATGATTCTAAATCTACTGATAGAAATCCAGAAGATTAATACTAAATTGTCAGAATTAGATAACACATTGAAAAGGCAAAGGAGTAGAATTGATGCAATGGAAGACAGAATTAATGAGATTGAAGACAAATATCTGAATACCTCTTTGGAAA
Organism: Orycteropus afer afer; assembly: GCF_000298275.1. Taxonomy (NCBI): domain Eukaryota; kingdom Metazoa; phylum Chordata; class Mammalia; order Tubulidentata; family Orycteropodidae; genus Orycteropus; species Orycteropus afer. Next base: position 646,437 of record NW_006921929.1, read on the forward strand.
GAGATCAATCAGAAAAAAGATCAAAACAAAATGAAGGAAGCCTAAGGTTCATGTGGAATACCATCAAAAGGAATAACTTACATGTCATTGGAATTCCAGAACAGGAAGAGAAAAATAATACCACTGAAAAAATTGTCCAAGATTTGTTGGAGGAGAACTTCCCTGATATGATGAAAGTGAGAATATATCCATTCAGAAAGTCCAACAAACCCCAAACAGGATAGACCCCAAAAGAAAATCACCAAGACACATCATCATCAAAACCAAAGACAAAGAAAGAATACTGAAAGCAGCATGGGAAAAACAAAAATTACTTACAAAGGACAACCAGTAAGAATAAGCTCTGATTTCTCAGCAGAAACCATGCAAGTGAGAAGGCAATGGGATGGTACATATAAAACCCTGAAAGAGAAAAATTTTCAACAAAGAGTTACATACCTGGCAAAATTGTCCCTCAAATATGATGGTGAAATTAAGAAATTACCAGATAAGCAGGAACTAAGGGAATTTGTTAAAAACCAGACTAACCTTACAAGAGATACTAAAGGGAGTCCTTTGAACAGAGAACCAAAAATAGAAAATAACAACCAACCATTAATACACAAGATTATGTAACCCAGAAATCATAGCTATGGACCAATTTAAAGTAAAATAAGCTTATAAGATTGTAAACAGGGAGCCAGAGACATCAATTGGCAAGTGAGAACAACTACAAACCAAAAAGAGGGGAAAAATAGTGTAGTTACAGAACTGCTAAATAGTGAGGAAGTCAAGAGAGATGCAAGATGAAATGGACTATTCTAATCTTGGAGCTCTGGTAGCATAATGCCTAAGGCACTTGACTGCTAACCAGAAGGCTGGTGGTTCAAACCCACAAGCTACTCCTCAGAAGGAAGGTTGATACTGCCTCGAAAACCCAAGAAGGGATTGCTATCAGTTGAGTCTGACTTGACAGCAAATAACAACAACAATCTGGGGAGAAAATTATAAATCACAGGGTAACCTCAAAGATAATTGATAAACCTTCACATTACAATAAATAAGAGGACAAGCACAAATATTCAGCAAATACTAAAACAACAGCAACCAAGGAAATGATAACACAATTCATAAACATAATGAACCCAGAACAGAAAATAATATGGAACAAAGAAACCAGGGATACCATGCAAAAACATATAACAAAATGACAGCAACCAATTCATACTTGTCAATAATTACCCTGAATGTTAATGGATTAAATGCACCACTCAAGAGACGGAGGGTTGCAGATTGGATAAGAAAACAAAATCCATCAATATGATGTCTACAAGAGACACACCTTAGAGATAAAGACTAAAATAGACTAAAAATCAAAGGTTGGAAAAAGATACATCAAGCTACTGGCAATTGTAAAAAGGCAGAAGTGGCAATATTAATTTCTGATCAAATTGACTTTAAGACAAAAACCACCAAGAAAGGACATTATATAATGATTAAAGAATCAATTGAACATGAAGATATAATGATAATAAATATCTATGGATGCAATGAAAGAGCCCCAAAATACATAAATCAAACTTTAAAAGAGTTGAAAAGACAAATAGATGACTCCACAGTCATAGTGGGAGACTTTAATACACCACTCTCAATGAGAGATAGAACAACTGGAAAGAAACTCAACAAAGATGCAGAAGAGCTAAACAATACAATGCATCACCTTGACCTTATAGACATCTACAGGGCACTTCACCCAAAAACAGCACAATATACATTTTTTTCCAGTGCACATGGAACATTTTCTAGGACAGAGCATACGTTAGGCCATATAGAAAGCCTTAATAAATTTAAAAACATTGAAATACTGCAAAGCATTTTCTTAGATCATAATGCTATCAAATTGGAAATCAACAATAGGAAGACCAACAGAAATAGAGTAAATACATGGAAACTGAACAACACCCTCCCTAAAAAAGACTGTGTAAGAGAAGAAATAAAAATTGAAATTCAAAAATTGCTTAAATCAAATGAGAATGAAAACACAACAGAACAAAATCTTGGGGACACATAAAAACAGTGATCAAAGGCCAATTTATAGCAATAAATGAGTATATTCAAAAAGAAAAAAGAGCCAAAATCAACACTTTAAAACAACATCTCCAACAATTAGAAAAAAGAACATCAAGAAAAGCCTACAGTGACCAGAAGAAAGGAAATAATCAAGATCAGAGCAGAAATCAATGAAACAGGTAATAGAAGGGCAATAAAAAAAATCAACAAGACCAGAAGTTGGATTTTTGAAAAGATCAATAAAATTAACAATCCTCTGGCATATTTAACAAAGGGAAAGAGGGAGAAAATACAAATAACATGAATAAGAAACTAAATGGGTGACATCACAACAGAACCAACTGAAATAAAAAGGATAATATCAGGATACTATGAATTTGAAAATCCAAAAGAAATGGATAGATTTCTCAAAACACACCACTTACCTAAACTAACACAGACTGATGTGGAAAAGTTGAACAGATCCACAACAAAAGAAGAAATTGAACAGGTCATCAAAAAATTAGCAACAAAAAAAAGTCCTGGCCTAGACAGTTTCACCAGATAATTCAAACAAACATTCAGAGAAGAACTGATACTAATCCTACTCAGACTACTCCA
>NW_006921929.1:675643-688807 GCF_000298275.1 Orycteropus afer afer
AAAAAAAAAAAAAAAAAAAGTCATGGCATCAAGAAAGTCCCAATGTTTTGAGAAGTTACTAATAGTTGTATGCATACTGCTTCTGGGAGAAATTTTTGTAAAATTCTAGTTCGATTTTTAAAGGTTTACAAAGTTGTCATATTAAAAATCAAGAGATTTCCAACGATCCTTCACATAGTTAAAATGTTAATCCTTTTAATTTATTAATGCACTTAAATTTAGCCTCTTGTGAACACTAATGACGATCTTTATTTGAATTATAATTAATTGGAAGATTCTTGAAACATGCAATTTAGCTTAATCAAAAGTGAAAATTCTCATCTTTTCTCAATAAAGATAGCACTTTAACATAATTGTTCAGAATATAGAACATTACATTCTCAAATTTAATAAAATAATCTAATACTTTTTATTGAATTTCAGAATTTGATGAGACCTACACAGATACTATGATAAATTTCTTATATTGATATTTTAAATTAAGAAAAAATAATGTAAATCAAAATTTTATTCTTCCAAAACTCTGTATGAAAACAAGGCCACTGATATTTTTTTTAATTATTGAAATGATAGCATGATTTTAAAATGTTGAAAAAACCATATGATGAGCAAATTCTAAAACATTTGTTGTTGTGGTTGTTATGTGGCATTGAATCAGTTCCGACTCACAGTAATCCTATGTATAAGAGAATGAAATATTGCTTAGTCCTGTGCCATCCCCACAATCTTTGTTATGTGTGAGTCCATTGTTGCAGCCACTGTGTCAATCAATCTCGTTGAAGATCTTCTCATTTTTGCTGATCTTCCACTTTACCAACCATGATATCCTTCTCCAGGAACTGGTCCCTTCTGACAACATGACCAGAGTAGATGAAACAAAGTCTGGCCATTCTCACTTCTAAGGTTCATTCTAGTGGCACACACTTCATCCAGGAGAGATTTGTTCATTCTTTGGCAGTCCATGGTACTTTCAGTCTTCACCAATACCACAATTCAAATGCATCAATTCTTTTGTTTTCCTTATTGTCCAGCTTTCACATACATATGAGGTTATTGAAAAGAACATGTATCGGGTCAGATACACCTTGGTCTTCCATGTAACATTTTTGTTCTTTAACACTTTAAAGAGGTTTTGTGCAGCAGATTTGCCCAGTGCAATACATAATCTGATTTTTTTGACTGTTGCTTCAATGAGTATTGATTATAGATCCAACTAAAATGAAATCCCCGAAAACTTCAATCATTTCTCTATTTATCATGATGTGTGTTTTTGAGTTTTGTTCCATATTTTTCCACCCACTCTATTCAGGATCTCCAGTTTTGATCCCTTCTCAAGTGGTTGGCATTGGTAGCTAGCCACCATCTAGTTCTGGTCTTCTTAAGGTCCAGCAGAACATTGGACTAATTGCTTACAAATACCCTTGATTTTCTTCACTCTTCTTCACTTCAGATGAGAGAAGACCATTAGCTTCATCTTAGATGGCTGCTCAAAGGATTTTAAGACTGCAGTTGCTATTCACCAAAGTAGGCTGTGAAACAAGATTTTTATGTACTATGTTGTGCCAGTTGAGCCTGGTGTCCCCCCACCGTAGTCCTGAGTTGGCAGGCCTGGTGGTTCTCTGTCCCAAAGTGTTTGGCTGTCTCTGAGGGATTACTCCAACTCTGTCTTTTGTTGCTTCTGTAATGATTGTGGTTATTTGTATCACTAGTATCTAAGCAAGATTATCTTCAGCTACTTCTACCATAGGAGCTCTGGTAGCATAGTGCCTAAGGCACTTGACTGCTCACCAGAAGGCTGGTGGTTCAAACCCACCAGCCACTCCTCGGAAGGAAGGTTGGGCAATCCTACTTCCATAGTGATACTGCCTCGGAAACCCAAGGAGGGGTCGCTATGAGTCAGGGCCGACTCGACGGCAAAACAACAACAACAACAACAACATCTACCATTGGTCTAGGGTATATTGCTGTTTGCTGACCCTCATCTGATCTTCTCAGTTTTCTATGCATTTATCTGTAGCTTGGTGTTCGGTGTTAGTGGTGACACAGTATTGTGAATATACTAGTATTTTCCTCTATTGTCTATACCTTGTGTGCATGTTTTGGAGTCCTCCCTTTCCCCAGTGTTATCATGCTGGTTACAGACTCTTTCCATCCATCCCTTTCCATACCCATATCAGCATGTGGCCCCCAACTGCTTTGAAATTTTCCCTCCTCTTCCCTCCCATTCCTGGTAACCTACAAAGTGAGCTTCTTTCCCTAAGCAAACCCTTCCTTGACTTTTTAAAATAATGGATTCATACAATATTTGTCCTTCTATGATTGACTTATTTCACTCAGTATGTCCTCCAGATTCATCCACGTTGTGAGATAATTCATGTATTATTCATTATTCTTTAATGTGGTATTCACTCCATTGTGTGAATGTACCACAGTTTGGTTATTCATTCATCAGTTGAAGGGCATTTAGGTTGTTTCCATCTCTTTGCTATAGTGAATTGTGCTGCAATGTACCATGAATACATCTGTTTGTGTCCTGGCTCTCACCTCTTTAAGGATATATTCCTAGTAAAGGAATCGCTGGTTCAAATGGTATTTCTATTTTCAGTTTTTTAAGGAAACGCCACAACATTTTCCACAATTATACCACTTTACAATCCCACCAGCCGTGTATGAGAGTTCCAATCTTTCCACAACATCACTGTGATGGTTATGTTTGTGGGTCAACTTGGCTAGGCCTAGTTGAGTGGCTGGGCAGCTGGATGTAGTATTCCCCATGATGAGACTGGTAATCAACTCCATGGTGGAACTGCGAGCAGCTGAGTAGCTGCCTTTGGGTATATGGTTGCTTCCTGTATATAAGCAGAAGCTTTGAGAATGATCTTGAGCCTATGGCACGCTTGGACCCTGCATGTAGCCATGTCATTGCTCACAGCCTGCCATCCTCTGCCGACCTTGGAACTTACAATGGACTTAAGTTAATGGCCTGCCGTGTGGTTTGGTAACATCGGGACTGTGCCTTTTTACTTGTCAACCTTGGGGCTTCTCAGCCTCAGCAGCCAGCAGCTGTCTGAGTGAAGAAATGCCTCTAGCTCCAGTGGGCTGGGAGCAGGAGGCAGAGCTGGACCCCAGGGTTGAGGGGCTTTCATCCAGCCCCTAGAGCTTGGCACTTTGAACTTGGACTTAAAGCCTCCAACTTGTAAGAATAAACTCCTGTTTTTGTTAAGGCCATCCCATTTGTGGTATATATTCTTGTCAGAGCAGCACTAGGTAACCAGAACACTCACCTCAATGTTGTTGTTGTTATGTGCTGTTGAGTCGGATCCGACTCATACCAACCCCTCCTTGGATTTCTGAGGCAGTATCATTACGGAAGTAGATTGCCCCATCTTCCTTCTGAGGAGTGGCTGATGGGTTTGAACCTCATCAGCATTTTTTATTTTCTGTCTTGTTGAACTTTGCTATTACTGCTGGAGTGAGATGATATCTCATCATTGTTTTGATTTGCATCTCTCTAATGGCTAATGATCATGAGCACGTCCTCCTGTGCTTGTTGGCAACCACTGTATCATCTTTAGTGAGTTGTCTATTCATGTCCCTTGCCTATTTTTTTAATTGAATTGTTTGTCTTTTTGTCATTGAGGTGTTGAAGTTTTCTATAAATTTTGGAAATAAGTCCTTTGTCAGATACGTCATAGGCAAATATTTTTTCCCAATCTGTAGGTTCTCTTTTTACCATTTTGGAGAAGTGTTTTTATATGCATAAAAGTTTAATCTTCAAAAGGTCCCAGTCATCTAGTTTCTCCTCCATTTCCTGTGCATTCTGGGTTTTGCTTGATAGTCTATTTATGCCATAAACTAGAGCCCCTAGATGTGTCTCTGAAGCTCTGATAGCATAGTGCCTATGACATCTGACTGCTAACTGGAAGGGTGGTGGTTCAAACCCACCAGATACTCTGTGGAAACAAAACTGGGCAATCTACTTCTGTAAAGATTACTCCCTCAGTTACCCAATGGAAGTTGCTATGAGTCGGAATCAACTCAATGGCAATGGGTGTGGTTTTTGTTTTGGCTAGATTTGCCCCTATTTTATCTTCGATGAGCTTTACAGTTTTGGGTTTTACATTTAAGTCTTTGATCCAACTTGAGTTTGTTTTTGTGTATGGGGTGAGGTATGGATCTTGTTTCATTTTTCTGCAGGTAGATATCCAATTTTGCCAGCACCATTTGTTAAAGGGGCTATCTCTCGCCTATTTAATGGGTTTTGGTCCTTTGTCAAAGATCACCTGTCCGTAGATGGATGGGTCTTTTTCTGGGTTTTTGATTCTGTTTCATCAGTCTCTCTGTCTGTCATTGTACAAATACCACACTGTTTTGACTTAGGTTCTCTTCATTTATCTTAACTCTTTGATCTGATTTTTATCCATACAGGTCAAGGGATTTATCTTCTAGTTAGAAAATGCTTTCTTCAGCCAGTTCTAGTCTAGTCTTTTGTCCTTCCACTGTGTTGTTTAATTTGTAATTTTAGTGTTCATCTTCTGGATTTCCAACTGGTGTTTTTGTATGAATTCTGATTGTGGATTTATCTTGTTAATTTGTTCTTGAATGGTTTTCCTGAGTTCTTCCAGGGTACTGTGTTCTCCCTGATTCTGTCTGTGGTTTCCTTGAGCCCTTGTAGAGTTCTATATACATATCTTCTAAATTCCTTCTCAGATAATTCTACTGTCTGTTCTTCTTCAGTGATAGATAAATCTTTAGTTTGAGGTTTTATTTCTATTGTCTTGTCCTGTTCCTTTGTTTGATTTGAGGTTGTCTGTTGTTTCCTAGACATTTTGAAGTTGTCTTTAACTGTTAGTCATGTATTGGTTTGTTTCACCCTGATTTTATGTTTAAATATATTTGCAAGTGTGGAGAAGGTATGCTTTTTTGGTTACAATAATTCAGATATATTGCTCTCCAGTTTTCTTTATATTGATGGAATCACTGTCTGAATGTGGATGCTGGTCTCTGTTCATTGTGAAGGGGATCTGGAGCTGGGGTGAGCAGGTGTTGTGGTGGCTAAATGTGCTTCTTCCATTGGATGAGGCAGGAAAGAAGAAGGAAAAAGAGAAAGAAAGGAAAAAAAAAAAAAAAGTGCCAGTAGCCAGTCCCCATTTTCTGCATTTCCACAGTTGCTGCTGGCTCCAGGGGTTTGTTTTGTGTCTGCTTGAGACAGCTACCATTGATGACTGTTTGTGTCAATCACAGACCCATGGTTCAAAATTGACTACAATGATTAGGGAGCCACGTCTTTCCAGTTGGGCTAGAAAGCTGCAAAAACCCTGCACCTCAGTCATCTCTGTGCTAAAAAGCAGTCATGAAAGAGGTGAATCCCAGCCCTCCACAGTGCACTTGTTCCAGAGCCCAACTTCTTGTGGTGAGTTTCCTCCCTTCTCCCTCTCCACTCTGAACTCCATGACATCCTGAGCCAAGGGGGTTTCTCAGCAAGATTATTCACTTATTCAGCTCAGTTCCCAAGGTTACCTCGGAAGCTTCCAATGTAGGTATTCCAAGCCCCCCTGAAGCCTCTGTAGCCCCCCGCTTTTTTCGGCACCTTCTCTCCACAGCTCTCCCCTGTATTGCTAATGAATTTTCAGCTTCTCCACCTCTCTGTCTCCCCAGTGGCCAGGCAGTTTTATTTATTTTCCCCAGCTGTTTAATCTGCTCTTTTTCTCTGTCTCCCCTAAATCTAGCACCCTCTCTCCAACTCAGCTGTTCACAACTCCAGAATCTCTGCTTCTGTCTGCTACATCTAGTTTTTTAGGAATTAAGATGCCAGAGGGAACAAACATGTGGGCTATAGGTACAACACCATCTACCCACTCCCTTGTCATGGACCATTATAGGTAATTTTTATGTATTCTGTTTTCATATGTTAGATCCTTAAAATTGGACCAATAAGCAACATCAGAATAAATGGAGAGAAGATTGAAGTTTTCAAAGATTTCATTTTACTTGGATCCGTAATCAACACCCAGTCAAGAAATTAGATGTTTCATTGCACTGGGGAAATCTGTTGCAAAGGACCTCTTTAAAATGTTAAAGAGCAAAGATATCACTTTGAATACTAAGGTGCCCTAACCCAAACAATGGTATTTTCAATCACCTCATGTGCATATGAAAGTTGAACAATGAATAAGGAAGGCAAAAGAAGAACCGATGTCTTTGAATTGTGGTGTTGGCAAAGAAAACTGAGATTACCATGGAGTGACAGAAGATCGAACAAATCTGTCCTGGATGAAGTACAGCCAAAATGCTCTTTAGAACAAAGAATGGTCAGACTTTGTCACATCTGCTTTGGACATGTTGTCAGAAAGGACAAGTCCCTGGAGAAGGGTACCATGTTTGAGAAAGTGGAAAGTCAACAAAAAAGGAGAATACTCTGACTGAGATGGATTGAAATAGTTTCTGTAACTATGGGATTAAACACAGCAAGGATTGTGGGGATGGTGCAGGACCTGGGAGTGCTTTGTTCTGTTGTACATAGGGTCACTATGAGTCGATTGATGGTACAGCACCTAAGAACAGCAACAACAAATCAATAATTTAGATACTATTAGCACAAGTGTGATGAGGATGTTGGGACTCAGAGAGGTTGATCTCTCCAAAGATCAAATAATAAAGAAATTACTAAGTATTTGAAGACAGCTTTACTGTACTCTAAAGCCTGTTGTTGTTGTTATGTGCCATCAAGTCGGACCCGACTCATAGTGACCCCTCCTTGGGTTTCTGAGGCAGTATCACTACAGAAGTAGATTGCCCCATCTTCCTTCCAAGGAGTGGCTGGTGGGTTTGAACCACCAGTCTTCTGGTTAGTAGTCAAGTGCCTTAGCCACTATGCTACCAGAGGTCCCACTCTAAAGCCTAGACTCCTGTAATTGTTTCAGGGCAAATGATTACAAGAAAATAACAACTAAGCCCTAATACCCTAATAGAGAGGCCCACTGATTAGAACAAACAAAGAGATAGACCAAGAAAGCACAATTAGTACAATTAAAAGCTTGATTGTCATCTGAGCCATCTGTGCTTTGACCTGTAGATTTGAACCTGTAGATTTGAAGCCAACAGTGAGGGAACACCTTGTGAAATATTTGGCATTCCCTTAAATCCTGGTCAAGCTCAACTGATTATTACATCTCTATTTTGGGAGACTAGGGAGAGTAAGTTCCACTAGTGAAGCTAGGGAAAAAAAAAAAAAAAGAGAGAGAGAGAGTGAATGAAGAAATACAAGTGAGCAGACTATGACAAGTAAAACCTGAAACTTTTCAATATGTTTCCTCCGGGTCAGATATGTCCCAAAACAAGTAGAAAACAATCCAGGGAAAAGGCTAATTAATTAGTAGTATACAAAGAAGTTTTTAAAAAAGCTTAAATTAACCAAGAAGAAGGAGATTGAGGAGCAATTTAACAGCAGTATTTATATAGTTGAAGTATAAATGGCATACTTAAAACATGCACTGAGTGAACTAAACTTCAGGTGGAAGGATTTGAGTCAAAAACTTACTGAAAATAAAAAGCACAAGGATTATAAAGTCTTGGCAAAAGGAGATGATTAAACATTAATGTCTTTAAGGATTTCTTTCTCTTTTTTTTTTTTGTGATTTGGGTGAAAATTTACAGAGCAAATTCACTTTCCATACAGCAGTTCACATACAATTTGTCTCATGACATTCACTACAATTTACCACATGCAACAGCTCCCCTCCCACTTCTTCCTGATAGTTACCTCTTCCCTGTGTCTATCCCTCCGTGCACTCCTACTCCCTGAGCTGTCTCCCTGTGCATAAGCAGCCCTTCTTTCTCCCATGATTGTTCTCTCCAAGGAGTGTATCTACCTCAGGTAAATGTTCAACTTCTATGCCTGTCTTTTGTTTGGCTGGAAGCCACAGGTGTGGGTTCAATTCCAGACCTGAAGGGCAGCAAGAGGCCATAGTCTCAGTGGTTCCATCAGGCTCTATCAGACCAACAAACCTGGTCCCCCCCTCTTTTTTTTTCTCCCAAATGATTTTGAGTTTTGTTTCACATGGTTCTCCCTCTCCATCAAGGATCTCCTACACAGATCCCCTTCCAAGTGGATGACAGTGGTAGCCGGGCACCATCTAGTTCTGATCTCATAGTCGTATAGGCTGCAGATCACATGGTGTACCAGTCACTAAGACTAGTTGTTTCCATGAATCTTTGGTTTTCTTAACCCTTCTTTGCTCTGGACAAGGAGAGACCCATCATTGCATCTATATGGCTGCTTGCAAGCTTTTAAGATGCCAGTTGCTACTCACCAAAGTAGGAGGTGGAACCATGTTTTGTGTAGTATGTTATGCCAATTGAGCTTGATGTCCCCTGTGACTATGGTCCTGAGCTCACAGGTTCACCTACTTACTCCTTCTGGGTAGCTGGCTGTGACCAAGAAATGACTACAGCCTTGTCCCTTCTCAGCTCTACTATACGCCTGGGAATTCTGATCATTCACATAAATTTATAGGACCATTGTCTGCCAACCCTATACATGGTCTTGGGTGCACTCCCTGCTTCATAGACATACCTAGTAGTTCAGTCTGTCCACCCATCTATCTGCCTGCATAGCCCTGTTTGCCTTCACTGACAATGCAGTACTGTATGTGCAAAAGGGTTAATCTTTTTTGTCTACCTCTCATGTACCTCTCTATGTCTTCCTCTTCCTCAGTGCCACCATATTGATCACTCACATTTGGTACACTGTCCTTCTTTCCCCCAGATCAATATCTAAGGGTGTTTTATAAAAGCTTTATTATAGCTGAAGTGGTAACAGAGGCTTTGTTTTAAGTGGCTAATCTAAGAAGAAAAAGAAGTTCCATTTCTTCACCTACCCTGCACTGTTTAGGATATTCTACATTCACCCTTCCACTTTTAAGGCACCAGTTTTCAAAATGTGGTTTCTAGATCCTTCAAGATAACTCAAGACACTTTCACAAGAAGGTCTGTGAGGTCAAAGCCATTTTCCTCATAATGAATCAGGTATAATATGCTGTTTTTGCTATTATAACATTTTCAGTGATGGTGAAAAGCAATGGTAGAAAAACTCCTGATGAATCAAAGAGTGGCACAAACATGTACTAGTAGATTGCATTCTTTGCCATTAAACTCTCAAAACCAAATTCACTGCCATCGAGTCGATTCTAACTCATAGTGATCCCCATTGGGTTTCCGGGGCTGTAAATCTTTAGGGAAGTAGATTGCCCCATCTTTCTTCCATGGAGCAGCTGGTGGGTTTGAACCACTGAAGTGCTGGTTAGAGCTTCTTTTTCTCTATTATGATTTTTGAAGTGTGGTAAAGCCTGGCATATTCAAGTTTGATGATTCTCTGGAACAAATTCACTTGTTCTATGGAGTTGCAAATTTAACTAATCTTTTAGCATTTAACAGCACTTTAATTTAAAAGTATGTATTAAAAACACTATAGTACTTCTAGTTCGAGTATCTGGTGGATATTTTCTCAAAAATGAATGAACCAAGCTTGTCACTTCAAGGAAAACAGTTAATGGTATTTCTTCTCAATAATATAATTCAAGTTCTCAAGTCAAATATTAGAAGTTTGAAAAATTTGTCGTTCTTGTTAGGTGCTATTGAATCTGTTGTAATTCATACTGGACCTATGTACAACAGAACCAAATGCTACCTGGTCCTGAGCCAAACTCATAGCCTTGCTATGTTTGAGCCCATTATTGCAGTTACTGTGTCAGTCCATCTCATTAAGGGTCTTCCTCTTATTTGCTGACTCTCCTTTGATAAGTTTGATGTCCTTCTTTAGGAACTTGTCTCTCCTGGCAATACGTCCAAAATATATAAAAGATGAAATCTTGGCATCATTGCTTCTGAAATGCATTCTGACTATACATCTATTTTCCAAGACATATTTATTCACATTGGCAATTTATTATACAATATTGTTCACCAACATCATAATTCAAATGCATCAATTCTTCTATGGTCCATATTTTACATGTATATGAGGTGACTGAAAATATCATGGCCTATGTCTGGTACATCTTAGTGCTCAAGAGGTCTTTTTGCAGCAGATTTGCTGGAGGCAGTCCTTTGATTTCTTGACAGAGCAAGGGGCTACTGCATGGTTTAAAACCAGGAAAGGTGTGTGGTGTGCCAGGGTTGTACCTTTTCACTGTATTTATTTATTATATGAAGTAGAATGCAGCATCAGGATTTGGGGAAGACTCATTAACAATCTATGATATGCAAATGGCAAAACCTTGCTTGCTGAAAATGAAGATGACTTAAAGCACTTACAGATGCAATTCAAAGACTACAGCCTTCACTACGAATAACATCTCAATATAAAGAAACAAAAATCCTCACAACTGAGGCAATAAACAACATCATAATAAATGGTGAAAAGATTGAAGTTGTCAGGGATTTCATTTTACTTAGATCCACAATCAACACCAATGGAAGTAGAAGTCACAAAATCAGACTGTGTATTGCACTGGGCAAATCTGTGGCACAAGACTTCTTTAAAGTGTTAAAGAACAAAAATATTACTTTGAAGACTAAGGTGTGGCTGACCCAAGCCATGCTATTTTTAATTGTCTCATATGGATGTGAAAGCATGAATAAGGAAGACTGAAGAAGAATTGATGCATTTGAATTGTGGTGTTGGTGAAGAATATGGAAAATAGCATGGATTGCCAGAAAAACAACAAACCTGTCTTGGAAGAAGTGCAGCCAGAATTCTTCTTAGAAGTAAGAATAGCCAGATTCATCTCATGTACTTTGGTCATGTTGTCAGGAGGGAACAGCTTCTGGAGAAGGATATCATGTTTGGTAAAGTAGAGGGTCAGTGAAGAAGGGGAAGACCCTCAATGAGATGGAGTGACCCAGTGGCTGCAATAATGGGCTCAAGCATAGCAAGGATTGTGAGGATGGTGCAGGACTGGGCCATGTTTTGTTCTGTTGTACATGGGGTAGTGATGAGTCTGAGATGACTTAATGGCACCTAACAACCAAAACAACAGTATGAAAACCGCATTATTATTATTTCAGATTCCACATTGCAACTAACCTTGAAAAAGCTATGACTTAGTAGTAGTAGGTTTTGGAGCAGTATCAAAGTTATAAAAAAGGGCTGTTAAAATACTCCACCTTTTCCCATACCTATATAAGCCTGGCATTTCTTCACATACTTCAACAAAACAACATATTGCAAAAGATTGAATACAGAAGCCGATATGGAAATTCAGCTATCATTTTTCTTATATACTAATGAAATTTTCAAAAAATGTACAAAAATTCTTCTTGTTACTATTTTTTGCTTTGAAATATATAGCTATTTTTCATAAAAATGTTATCTATGATACCATGTAATGAATAAAATTTTAATTCTTTTAAAATAAATTAATTTATTAATTTTAAATACCTCCTACTTTATTTTTTGAGAAGCTTAAATATAGATATAATCCATTAAAAAAAGTTCTTTGGGATTCTCAGTAATTTTTAAGAGAGCAAAAGAATTCTAAAACAAACAAACAAAAATTAGCATTGTTGTTTGAGGGGATTTTTCTAAATGGTCCTATATTGTAGATGAAATTTTCCTACTTTCTTTCCTTTTTCAACTAAAATAATTTGATAAATGTCTAAATTCTTGCATTAAGGGAGCAATTTTTCATGATCAGCTACTATGTACCATGGACAAGGTACTCCAAGAATTGGCAAGAGGAAGGTGACTAAGTCAAGGGCTGAAAGTGAAACACTTGCAGGTTCCAAACATGTGATATAAACTAGAAAATTAATCTCCATGTAAGAACTAAACGCTTGCCATTTTCTTGAAACTGTCCACATTATTTATGTTTATACTACCATTTTTCATAAAGAGTTGAAGTCTAATAACTACTCTGAAGTCTAATAACTACTCTTTAATCTTAACTCTACCATTAATAAGAAAGCAACAGTGATTATAAATGACACTGATAATATTATCTTTTGGCTCTTCCCTTCAGTCCAGTAGAACACTCTCTGGCTCTTCTCCAGCTGAACCTCTCCCCTAAGAGTAAGAATCATGCAGAACCAAGAGGACATGACCACCTCCTAGAGTCTACTAGACTACAGTCTTTGAACCCTGAGCCCCAGAATCCTCTGCCAAATGGTCTGAGCTGCTTCCATGGCTGGTATGAGCTTCTTCCCTAGATTTGTTCTCCAGAAAACAAAGACTTCACCATTGCCTGTGAGTAGCCCTAGGCCTAAAAAGCGGGCAGAAAACTGTTGCACTTAAATTGATTCTGACAGACGGCAGCCTTATAGGGCAAAGTAGAACCACCCCTATAGGGTTTTCCAGGCTGTAATCTTTATGGAAGCAGACTGCTATAAATCTTTCTTTTTCAGAGTGGCTGGTGGCTTTGAATTGGTTAGCAGCTGAATGCTTAACCACTGCACCACCAGGATGCCTTTCTGAAGAGTGGGCATAGATCGTCCATTTTCAGAGAGAGAGTTTTTATGAACAGACTGGGATGCCCAGCACAGACTAGGGTCTCAGACAGCACAGGAAAGAACAATAGGTCTAATATTGGCTCTTCCTATGACAATACATTCCACCTCAGAACTTTGAAAATCTGAAATTTGCATTTAGATTTCTGTGTTCTTATGAAGGTGTATGTGTTAAGTTCGGATGATAAAATGTATTTTATGTAACAGTTTGTTGGCTTGATTTATAACTTAATTTTTGAGATGTCTGAAATGTGAGTCTATTTGTAGTCTCTCTCCAGCTCACAAATAATAAGGGATGAGCCTAGCCATTGAGACTTGTTAGATGTAGTACAAGAGTGTGGGGAGAGACAAGGAAAGTGGCCATTATACTGGTGTAACCTGTCTAAAGAGAACAGGCATTCTTAGCTCCAGCAGAAGTTTGTTAGATATTATGATTTTTTAAAAATATTTGCTAAGAATCCAAATTTTAAAATCTTGATAACTAATTGAAAACAAAAACACCCAGGAACAAACACTGAATACTACACATAATGCACTCTACCATAGAACTGGCCTACACACTACCAGATTATAATATCTGGCCTTCAAGAAAGTTTGTAACATGGTGGGGTTTCCAAAGCCCTTCTCCCAGAATCCTCACCATCTTCATGATTAACAATG
>NW_006921929.1:689197-690898 GCF_000298275.1 Orycteropus afer afer
AGGAAGGTTGGGCAATCCTACTTCCGTAGTGATACTGCCTCGGAAACCCAAGGAGGGGTTGCTATGAGTTGGGGCCGACTCGACGGCACACAACAACAACAATAAATCATATATAGAATGCCTACTACATGCTAGGCATTATATTAGAATGTTGAACAGATTATTGCAATAATATACATGCAAAACTAGTTTTTCTTCCATGGGAAATCCTTGGAGCTGAATCATAAGTTTTCATTTGGCCAGTCCCCTATATAGTAATTCTTACAAGAAATCTGTTTGTGCTCTGCACAGAGACTAGATTGTAGTAAAGAAAAAAAGTATGTCAACATAAGTTACAACAAATTTAGCTGGCCTGTGAAGGGATTAAACCTTGGCACTAGTTCTAATTAAGTGAGTGAATCTGCTTCTTATATTGCTACCAAGTCTGTAATTCAAGAACAATTTCTGGACTAGTGAAATTTGAACCCTTCTGAGCAATATGAGCATTCAGCATAAAGCTCTTCTGCTTCAATGCCAATAAATTGTCATCTCTTGATTATGACTTCTTTTACAGCCTTTCCATAATTCCCTCAAATGGTATTCTAGTTAGGCTATAAAGCAGTTAATCAGAATAAATTAAAATTTGTGCTTAGCAATAAAATGTAAATTAATTGTATGTTTTTTCCCAAATCTAACCATTTTAAGCATCTGGTATATGTATTTTAGTGCTATATTCACTCTAATGGTGATAATTTTAGTAAGTTGTTAAAACTATTTTTCAATTCCTCTTCATAGCAGTCCAAAGGATGCAACAGTTCAAAGGATGTGTCTTCACAAACTCGTTAAAGAAACAATTGGTCTTCTTGGGTTCATCATAAAGTATAATAGAGCAGAACGTTATCATCTGCCCACCGCTAACCTTATAATGAAGCCACTGGACTTACTGTGAAGAAACTTTACAGTTTTCAAGAACCAAGGCCATTAAGTATAGAAAATTAATCTTTTCACTACTGTGTTGTATATTTTTGACTATCAATTTTCACCAGATGTGATAGTTTCTTTTGTGACATCTGCTGGAAAGTAGAAAGGATACATAGCAATTATACTCAAGCATAGCAATATTTTTTAATGATTAAGGCCAACAAAAATATGGGAAATTCGTGACTTGCAAATTACATAAGGATATGCTTATAACTTACTTTTAACTAAGTAATAAGCAGAACAGATTTTTCAGTACTTTTAAATAATGTGCATTTCAAATGACAGGCAATAATTCATGCAAGAGGGCCATATTTTAAATCCAAGATGTTCATATTTCATTTTGATATTCAAAAGCATTTTCTATTCAGTTTCCATCTCTTTGCTATCTATATTTAGCATTAAGTAGTTAACCTGACCAATAGTTTCTCCAGACTTATTAAGTATTTTACTCAATTATCTTCTTTGTTTGGTTTCTTACACATAGAGGACTTAGAATCTGTCTACAACCACCCTCCCCAATCCAAGAAAATAATTAGAATTTAGATAGGTCTATATTCAGATTGGGAGCTCTGGTAGCATAGTGGCTAAGGCACTTGACTGCTAACCAGAAGGCTAGTGGTTCAAACCCACCAGCCACTCCCCGGAAGGAAGATGGGGCAATCTACTTCCGTAGTGATACTGCCTTGGAAACCCAAGAAGGGGTCGCTATGAGTCGGGTCTGACTCGACAGCACATAACAAC
>NW_006921929.1:690998-692670 GCF_000298275.1 Orycteropus afer afer
AACCAGAAGGCTAGTGGTTCAAACCCACCAGCCACTCCCCGGAAGGAAGATGGGGCAATCTACTTCCGTAGTGATACTGCCTTGGAAACCCAAGAAGGGGTCGCTATGAGTCGGGTCTGACTCGACAGCACATAACAACAACAACAACATATTCAGATTAAAAGGGGACTCTGGTAGCGTAGTGAATAAGGAGCTCTGGTGGATATGGTTTCGGTTGCTAAGCAGAAACTTTGTGGAAGGAAGATGGGGAAATCTACTTCCTTAAAGATTTACAGCCTCAGAAACCCAATGGGGGTTGCTATGAGTCTGAATTGAGTCCATGGCAGTGAGTTTGTGCTTTTTTTTTTTTTTTTTTCTTTTTTAGATATTCATGTTACCAAGGGTTTTGTTCTTATGGATTCTTTTCTTTGGACTTTATGGAACCTGTCCTTTCTTTCAGCTTCATATAGATACAGCTTCAGTCAAACACATGTAGAAAAACTATCATTTTATGCAAACACCATAAAGAAGCTGTAGGATAGTAAATATAAGTCTAAAAATGAAATAAAGTTTTCAAATACACATTCTCACCCTACACTCCAAAGGCTCCGAATTTATTCAGAGCAGAGAATATAACACTTTCACTATGTCAAAAGTCATACTCAAGAAAAATATTTGTTTCTAAAACATTTTTACTAATGTTAGGAAGGGACATGCCTTTGAACAACATGGTTGTGAGTGCCCATCTTTTGGGATACTTATGGTAGCAGTAGAAAACCCCTGCCTTATAGCAGGCTCACATCTAGAGAATGAACCAGGGCAGGCACATGCAAAGAGAGAACATTAGTAAATAATTATATAAGTACATACATATTAAACCAAGCTCTAAGTGTTTGATGTTTCATTGCTTTGCATTTTCTAAGATTCCACTACAATGTATCATAAATATATCATCCCTCGGGGACTTTATAACTTTCTAAAGCCACATATAAATATATATATATATCCTTATATGAACAATTTTCCCTGGAATTTTTTTTTTTTTTTTTTCAAGAGTGTGGTCTCTGATATCACTTTCATGCAAAATGATACACAGTCTTACTTATCCTTACCATCTTCTTTCATTACTTGTATTACAAATTACAAATTCTGTTGCGATATTAGTCTATAGAAGGTTTAACAAGGAGTAAAATATTCTGGAGGAATACAGTTGTGATGGTTAGTGTTATGTGTCGACTTAGCTAGGGCATGATTCTCAGTGGTTTGGCAGATATTAAACAATCATCTTCCATTCTGTGATCTGATGTGAGCAATCAGTTGAAAGGATAGTTTTTATGGGGATATGGCCTGCAACCGATATATACGGATGTTCTAGCAAAGATCACCCTCTCTTGATCCTGAAATTAACTCACCATTTTCTGACCCCTGGTTCTTGGATTGTGAGCCAGCAGCCTGCATCTGAATTACAGATTTTGCAATTCACCAGCTTCCACAGCCCTGTGAGACCAGTAACCTGCCAATTACCTACCAAATTTGGGTTCATCAGTCCCTGCAACCATGTGAGTCAGGGAAAGCCTCCAGCCTAATGCCCAACCCATGAATTGGGAACTTGGAAGCCTCTACAACTGCATGTGCCATTTCCTTAAAATAAATCTCTCTCTCTCTCTGTGTATGTATGTGGTGTGTGTTTGTA
>NW_006921929.1:696305-698734 GCF_000298275.1 Orycteropus afer afer
AAATGCCAAGCTGCAGGCTTTTCACAACTCATGCAGCTGCAGGGGCTGAGGAGCTCAAGGTTGGCAGGCAGTATACTGGCTGATGACTCCAATGAATGATGAATCCAAGATCTCCAGGCTGAATGGTGGATTGTTCCCTCATGGACAGTTGTAGGCAGCACAACAGAATCCTGATTCACAGGAGAATAATTATAGGTCAAATGAATGGCAGTATACCTAGAATAGCCAGAAGAGAGAGTCGTGGCTCCTAATAATCCCCAGACCTGAACCATTTTATAGACCTACAAACCCCTTGAATGAAGAGTAGCCAGGTCCCCACTGCACTGCCAAAATTTTACACTGTTAATCTATCTCCCTACATCCTCCAAAGGAATCTAGAGTCTTTTACAAAAGTGACTGTTCATTTGGGAAAAGGAAATAATAAGACTTTTCAGGGATTACTGGACACTGGTTCTAAACTGACACTAATTCCAGGAGACTCAAAGTGTCACTGTGGCCCACCAGAGTAGGGACAGATGGAGTTCCTTTGTGTACACAGCAGCACTCAGTTATTAAGTGGAAGTGATATGTATACAAGTTCAGGTTCAAGCATGACCTGAAATCACATGTAAACTACATGAATAAACAAATTGCCCAAATGTCCATGGTTCCAATTCCTGTCATAGTACCATCCTTCTCCCAGTCTGTACCTATGGCCTCATGGAAAGATCTTTATAATCATTTGACTGAGGAACAGAAAATTTATGCTGAGTTTATAGATAGCTCTGAACAATATGCAGGCAGCACTCAGAAGTGGACAGCAGCAACACTGCAGTCCCTTTCTAGGACCTGACTGAAGGACAGTGGTGAAGGAAAATCTTCCCAGTGGGCAGAAGTTAAAGCAGTGCACATGGTTGTTCATTTTGCTTGCAAGGAGAAATGGTCAAATGTGAGACTGTATACTGATTCATGGGCTGTGGCCAATGGTTCGGCTGGATGGTCATGGACTTGGAAGGAACATGATTGGAAAATTGATGACAAAGAGATATGGGGAAGAAGCACATGGATAAACCTCTCTGAATGTCCCTAAGAATGAAGATATTTGGGTCTCCCATGAATGCTCACCAAAGGTGACCTCAGCAGAGGATGATTTGAAAAGAAAGTGATTGATGATGTGTTCTGTGGATACTAGCCAGCCTCTTTTCCCAACCACTTCTGTTATTGCTCAATGGATTCATAAACAAAATAGCTATGGTGGCAGAGATGGAGGGTATGCATGGGTTGTGCAACACAGACTTACACTTACCAAAACTGACTTCGCTGCAACTACTGATGAGTGCCCAATTTGCCAGCAGAAGAGACCAGCACTGAATCCACAATATGCCACCATCCCTAGGGGTGATCTGCCAGCCACCTGGTGGCAAATTGATTACATTGGACCACTTCCATCTTGAAAAGGGCAGAGTTTTGTCCTTACTGGATAGACACTTACTTTGGATATGGAGTTGCCTTTCCTGAACATAGTGAACAAAGTGCCAAACTATTATTTGTTGACTTACAGAATGCCTTATCATAATATCCTGCATAGCATTATCTTGGATACAGGAACTCATTTCACAGAAAATAGGGTGTGGCAATTGATCCATTATGAAGTTTGTTGGTCTTACCATGTTCCCCATCATCCTGAAGCAGACAGCTTGATAGAACAATGGAAGATACAATTTCTCTGCCAACTAGGTGGCAATACCTAGCAGGTTTGGGGCAATGTTCTTGGGAGGTTGTATATGCTCTAAATCAAAGTCCAAATATCTGGTGCTGTTTATCCATTAGTCAGGATTTATGGGTCCAGGAATCAGGGAGTAGAAATGGGAATAACACCACCTACTATTATCCTTAGTGAGCCACTCACAAAATGTTTGCTTCCTGTCCCTATTACTCTGTGCTCTACAGGTCCAGAGATCTTAGTTCTAAGAGAAGAATAATGCCATCAGGAGACACAATACTGATTCCATTGACCTGGAATTTAAGAATATCACCCAGTCACTTTGGGCTCTTCATGCCTCTGGATTACAAGGCAAAGAAAGGAGTTACTGTGTGATTGATTGTAACTAGTGGTATTGACCTTCATTAGCAAAGGGAAATTGAATTAATATTATATAATAGTGGCAAAGATGAGTATGTCTGGGATACAATAGATCCCTTAGGATGTCTTTTAGTACTACCATGCCCTGTGATTAAAGTCAATGGAAAATTACAGCAACCCAATTCTGATATGACTGCTAAGGGCACAGACCCCTCAGGAATGAAGGTTTGAGTCACCCCACCAGGCAAAAAAACATGACTAACTGAGGTGTGTTCATCATCACAAAGGATGTTTCAAGATCTGTCCTGAAGTACAATGCTGTCAGTGATAGGATAATATCCATATGCCTACAAGAAAGACCAGTTAA
>NW_006921929.1:698834-700691 GCF_000298275.1 Orycteropus afer afer
AAAAAAAAAAAAAAAAAAAGGATGACTTTAAAGTGCAAGAGTCACAGCTCAAGTGCTGCATACAAGACAAGTTGTAATTTGTACCCTGAAAGAAAGCCTTATTTCTTGTAGTAACAGTACTAATAGTGCCAAAAAACAAACCCAGAGTCTTATCATAAGAGTGGCTGAATTACAATGCCAGTTGAATTCCCAATCTTGAATGATGTCTGAAGTTAAGGGGAAGCTGTTAATTGGGAAGAAATGGGATCCTGAGATTTGAAATGGGGACATATGGGCAGATAACACAGAAGCTGAGGACATTGAGCTCCTGCATGCCATTGAATAAATCCTGCCAACAGAACCAACCCTCTTACTACCATCTGAAGAGATTTTTCCATCTTTTTGTCTGCTAAGCCAATGTCTGCTGTAAAACTATTATCTCTTACACCTCCATTTGTTAGATTAAACCAGCTGTGCCTGAAGAGTTATTGTCTCAGACATCACATGGACCATTGCCTGAGACATTGCTTGAGGCAGATGCCTTACAAGACAGTGCTGAATGTCCCCAAGACATACCCCAACCAGTCATTTTTGCTTCTGGAGCTAGATTAGACATAAGTCCCTGTGAGTCCCAAGAAGTAAAGTATAAAGTGTGATCCAGGAGGAGGCATGCTACAGTCCAATAGAACTGCTTGATTCTTCTAATACACACAAACAGAAACTTGGGGGATATGTGTGGGAATTAGTATTAAAGGTGTGTGATAGTGGTACAAGGAATGTAAAGGTAGCTAAGTCTGAGTTTATTAATATGGACCCACTAAGTATTGATTCTTAATTCAGTGTTTCAGTTTGAGAAGTTAGGAAAAGATCTTAGTTTATTTGGTTGATTCACAGGAATATAGATTAAGCAGTGGCCTAGTCTAAATCAAATTGATATGGTATACTATAGAATAAGATATCCAAAGGCTTAGGGAAATTGGCATGTTAGAATGGATTTTTCAGTTTGGACACAGAGACCTACCCATGGCGTCCCCAGAGAACATACATTTTATCACAAGGATAAGGAATAAATTTCTGAAGGGAGCCCTACTATCCTTGAAGACTGTTGTGATTCTTATTATTTCATGTAAGTCAGATTTGACAGATTTGACAGTTAAGGAATTGCCTTAACTGAATTAGGACAATTAACTACAACAGAGGAACTCTGGTGGTGGAGTGGTTAGGCATTCAGCTGCTAACCAAAAGGTAGGTGGTTTGAACTCACCAGCTCACCAGCTTTGTTTCTGTAATATTTATAGCCTTGGAAACCCTATGGGGAAGTTCTCTATCCTATATGGTAGCTATGAATTGGAATCAACTTGATGGCAATGAGTTAACTACAGTGGGGCTGGTTGGACCCCATGGTGATAAGGGTCAAGTGGCAGCATTTCATTGACAAACACAAGGAGGGTGTGGTTATCATAGTAGGATTTGTTGTTATTTGCCATTGAGTCGGACCCAACTCATAGTGACCCCTACTTAGGTTTCCGAGGCAGTGTCACTACAGAAGTAGATTGCCCAACCTTCCTTCTGAGGAGTGGCTGGTGGGTTTGAACTGCCAGCCTTCTGGTAAGCAGTCAGGTGCCTTAGGCACTATGCTACCAGAGCTCCTATCATAGCAGGATAGCAGAGTCAAAGCAGTAATCAAAATAATCTGGCTCATTTGGATTCATTGCATTGACTACTTAGCCATGGCATCCCAAGCAGTGAAATAAATGGGAATCTACTAAAGTTTACTTGATCTGTGCAAGCAGAATAATTATGTTGTTGTTGTTAAGTGCCGTCGAGTCGTTTCCAACTCATAGCGACCCCATGCACAGCAGAACGAAACACTGCCCG
>NW_006921929.1:708234-723849 GCF_000298275.1 Orycteropus afer afer
ATGTTTCAAGATCTGTCCTGAAGTACAATGCTGTCAGTGATAGGATAATATCCATATGCCTACAAGAAAGACCAGTTAATACGACTATTACTCAAATTTATGCTCCAATTACCAAAGCCAAGGATGAAGAAATTGAAGATTTTTATCAGCTTCTGCAGTCTGAAATTGACTGAACATGCAATCAAGATGTGTTAATTATCACTGATGAATGCAATGTAAAAGTTGGAAACAAAGAAGAATCACCAGTAGTTGGAAAATTTGGCCTTGGTGACAGAAATGATGCTGGAAATTGCATGATAGAATTTTACAAGACCAACAATTTATTCATTGCAAATACCTTTTTTCAACAACACAAACAGTGGCTATACATGTGGACTTTGCCAGATGGAATACACAGGAATCAGATTGACTACATCTATGGCAAGAGGCAATGGAAAAGCTCAATATTTTAAGCCAAAACAAGGCCAGGAGCTGATTGTGGAACAGACCATCAACTGCTCATATGCAAGTTCAACTTGAAGTTAAAAACAGTTAAATCAAGTCCATGAGAATCAAAATATGATCTTGAATATATCCCTCCTGAATTTAGAGACCATCTAAAGAATAGATTTCATGCATTGAACACCAATGACCGAAAACCAGAATAATCATGAGATAACATCAAGAACATCATCCATGAAGAAAGCAAAAGATGAGAAAGGAAGAAAAGATTGAAATGGATGTCAGAAGAGACTATGCAACTTGCCCTTGAGCAGAGAGTAGCTAAAGCAAATGGAAGAAATGACAAGATAAAAGAGCTGAACAGAAGATTTCAAAGAGCAGCTCTAGTGGACAAAGCCAATTACTAAAATGAACTGTGCAAAGACCTGGATTTAGAAAACCAGAAGGGAAGAACATGCTTGACATTTCTCAAGCTGAAAGAACCAAAGAAAAAATTCAAGGCTCAAATTGCAATATTGAAAGTTTCTGTGGGCAAAATATTAAATGATGCAGGAAACATCAAAAGAAGATGTAAGGAAAACACAGAGTCACTGTACAAAAAAAGACCTAGTTGATCTTCATCCATTTTAGGAGGTGGTATATGATCAAGAATCAATGTTACTGAAGGAAGAAGTCAAAGCTGCCATGAAAGAAGTTCCAAAGAACAAGGCTCCAGGAATTGACAAAATGCCCATTGAGATGTTTCAACAAACAGATGCCCCACTGGAGGCACTCACTAGGTTATGCCAAGAGATTTGGAAGACAGCTACCTGGCCAACTGACTGGAAGAGATCCATATTTGTACCCATTCCAAAGAAAGGTGATTCCACAAAATGTGGAAAATATCGAACAATATCATTAATATCACACACAGGTAAGATCTTACTGAAGATAATTAGAAAACAGATGCAGCAGTATATTGACAGACAACTTCCAGAGTTGCAAGCTGGATTCAGAAGAGGACGTGGAACAAGGGATATCATAGCTGCTCTCAGATGGATGCTAGCTCAAAGCAAAGAATACCAGAAATATGTTTACTTGTGTTTTATTGACTATGCAAAGGCTTGATTGTGTAGATTGTAACAAATTGTGGATGATATTGTGAAGAATGGGAATTCCAGAACACTTGATTGTGCTCATGAAGAATCTGTACATTGACCAGGAGGCATTGTTCAAACAGAACAAGGGGACACTCCATGGTTTAAAATCAAGAAGGGAGTGCATCAGGGTTGCATCCTTTCCCCATATTTATTCAATCTGTATGCCAAGCAAATAATCCATGAAGCTGGACTATATGAAGAAGAATGTGGCATCAAGATTGGAGGAAGAATCCTTAACAACCTGTGATACTCTGATGACACAACTTTGCTTGCCGAAATGAGGATAACTTGAAGCACTTACTGATGAAGATTGAAGAATACAGTCTGCAATGTGGATTATATCTCACTATAAAGAAAACAAAAATCCTCATAAGCAGTATCATGATAAATGGAGAAAAGTTTGAAGTTGTCAAAGACTTCACATTGCTTGGTTCTACAATTGATGCCAATGGAAGCAACACTCAGGAAATTAGATGACATATAGAACTGGGCAAGTTGGCTGTAAGGGACCTTTTTCAAGTGCTGAGGAGCAAGGATGTCTCCTTGAGGACTAAGGTGTGCCTGACACAAGCCATGATATTTTCAATCGCCTCGTATGCACATGAGAGCTGGACAATGAATGAGGAAGACCAAAGAATTGATGCTTTTGAGTTGTAGTGCTGATGAAGAATGCTGAAAGTACCATGGACTGGTAAAAGAACTAACAAATCTGTCCTGGAGGAGGTGCAGCCGGAATGCTCCTTGGAAGCGAGAACGGCCAGACTTCATCTCATCTACTTTGGTCATGTGATCAGCAGGGACCATTCCCTGGAGAAGGATGTCATGCTTGGTAAGGTGGAGGGTCGATGAAAGAGGGAAGGCCCTCAACAAGATGGCTTGACACAGTGGTTGAGGCGATGGACTCAAGTATAGCAAGAATCATGGAGCTGATGCAGGACCGGGCGGTGTTTAATTCTGCTGTGCATAGGGTCACTAGGAGTCTGACACAACTCGACAGCATGTAACAACAACAACAGTTGAGGTGCTTGCTGAAGGCAAAGGGAATATGGAATGGGTGGTGGACGAACAGAGTTCTAAATACCTGCTATGACCATGTGACCAGTTGCAGAAAATTTAATTGTTTTGATTATTTCTTCCTTGTTTTGTTATATGTGTAAAAACTCTCGTTCGTTGCCTTTGAGTCGCTTCCAACTCATACTGACCCCTCCTTGGGTTTCTGAGGCAGTATCTCTACAGAAGTATATCGCCCAGTCTTCCTTCCAAGGAGTGGCTGGTGGGTTTGAATTGCCAGCCTTGTGGTTAGCAGTCAAATGTCTTAGTCACTATGCCACCAGAGCTCCTTGTCATATGTATATGTGTGTATATGTATATCTGTGTGTATGTGTGTAGATATATCTACACACATACACACAGATATACATATATACATATATATGCATACCTATATAAACACACAGGAGCTCTTGTAGTGTAATGCCTAAGACACTTGACTGCTAACCAGAAGGCTGGCGGTTCAAACCCACCAGGCACTCCTCAGAAGGAAGATGGGGAAATCTACTTCTGGTTAGCAGTCAAGTGCTTTAGCCACTATGCTACCAGAGCTCCTAAATTATTTCTTCTGGCAGACCAGGCAGTAGTGGAATTTGAACTGTTGATTCTCAGCTAACACCCACACGACTTTTCCTCTATGCCACCAGAGCCCACTGCCTCAGAAACCCAAGAAGGAGTCACTATGAGTCGGGTCTGACTCGATGGCACATAACAACAACAACAAATGCCTTTAAAGCTCTGGTAGCATAGTGCCTAAGGCATTTGACTGCTAACCAGAAGCCTGGCAGTTCAAACCCACCAGCCACTCCTCAGACGGAAGATGGGCCAATCTATTCCGTAGTGATACCACCTCAGAAACCCAAGGAGGGGTCGCTATGAATTGAATCCTACTCAATGGCAGTGAGTTATGCCCTTAAAGATTTGTGTATTTTTCTATGTTGCTTAATAAACAAGTTTATATAAAAAGGATCAAAGAATCACATATTCATGGGAAATTAGAGATATAAATATGTAAGAAGTTGTATTTGTTTCTACCATTAGAAACAAGATGTCATGCTGAGTAAGATGTTTTAGAATTGACCTCCATGCAGCAAGCAATGTCAGTAGATATTACTAGATATCTAAGCTGAATCATTACAGCTAAAATATTTGACTCCAAATGTTCCAGTAGCTACATGTAAGAGGGGAAGAAATCTGCATAATTTAGTCATGAAAGGCAATGAGGAACAGGTGAAAGTGTACTAAATCGAAAGCTGAAATCACATGTTAAAGACCAAGGAAAAAGAACCATAGTTAACTGACTATGGGCCAAGCAATAAACTATGAACTTAATATTCATTTTTTCTTATTTAATACTCACAATAAGCCAATGAGGTAGTTGTCTTTGTTATAACCATTTGACAAATTATGAAACTGAGACTCAGAAATGCTAAATAATTTTCTGAAATTGACAGGGCAGCTTTTGACCCCAGACCTGTCAATTTCATAACTCATATGGATCAAAGAGGATACTGGGAAAACCAACACACCTTCTAAGCCAAAGTCTTCTCTATACAATGGGGGTGAGGGTTCTCAACATTTGTTTCGAGTATGGCATTATGCAAACAAGTAGTGGTTATTTTCAGTGCTTGGATTACAAAGGACAGGTAAGTCAACTGCAGAGAAAAATATTCCCAGAGCTGAAGTCAGCAGCAATTGTGGCCTCAGTGGTCAATAATCTCAAATCTAATGATGTTCACAAACATGCCTGATTGAAGAATTAGCAAAAAAGTTTCATGAATAGATGCACACTCTTGGATCCACTCCAGATGTACTGAACTGCAATCCTTAGAACAAGGGCCTGGGACACAATTTCTATAACAACCTCCTCCACTTCATTCATATCCCAGTGGTTTCTATAATCTTAATTGAAGATTAAGTTCAAGTCCACTTAGCCTTAGAAGAAAGGCTAGTGATTTACTTAGGAAAAAATCAGCCACTGAAAACCCTATGGAGCACAGTTCTACTCTGATACACAGGTGGGTCACCATAAGTCAGGATTGATTCAGTGGCAATGTTTTCATTTTGTTTTGTTTAATGATCAATAAAAGCTATGAAACAATAAACTCTGAATTACAACATATTCAGATAGACAACTCAAAGTGATTGTTTTCCATCTCAACCCATACATCATATAGGAAAAATAAACCGTGGCACACCATATGATTTTCTACAGGGACCTGCTATATAAAGCAGGGTCTAGGTAATTTGCTTTCTGGTAATTTAGCTTAATACTGAGGTAAAATTTAAAAACTCTAGAGAACTGGGAGCTTAACCTGCTGTTATGAATCTTACTCTCAGATTGCTATTAAGCAACAACAACAAAAATTAAAGCACGTGCTGCACTCCTTTCAGTCCAAAACCAAACCAAACCAAACTCACTACCATGGAGTTGGATGGCAGTGCAAATATATTCAGTACAATAAATTCATAATCATGGTTAAAGTCAGAGTTGTATTCTTTCAGTGCCTGAAAAGAAGAAAACATGATTCTGGAAAGATAAGAAAAACATTTCTGCTATTTTTTTTCATGAAAAGTGACCTACAAGGTGAAGAATTACATCCGGTAGGTACACTCTGTAGAACAATCAATCATGGTAGATCAGCAGGGCAGCATTTGCAAAGGGAGATAGCTCAGAGGGCAGGGATACATAGGACAAAAGAACACAGGGAAAAGACAACCACAGGGAGGAAATGGGAAAAATTATATTACATGACAGGAATTGCAATCAATGTCATGAAACAAAATGTGTATGTAAAACAAATTTGCTCTGGAAACTTTCACCCAAATCACAATAAATAAAGAAAAGTAATAGGGGGCATCTATTTGAAGGAAGATGGGGCAATCTACTTCCGTAGTGATACTGCCTCGGAAACCCAAGGAGGGGTCGCTATGAATCAGGTCTGACTCGATGGCACATAACAACAACAACAACAACATTTGAAATACATGGTTAAGAAGATAGGATCACAACATTGCAAACACAGATGATGTGATTTCTCTGCTGCAGCTGATGCTATCTAATATAATATTTCAGAGCTTTAGGAGTTAAGGGGCTAGGGATAATTTGATGTGTATAAGGATACTGAAAGAGTGCCAAAGACAAACTCTGCCAAATTTATAAATTTACAACAATATCTAGTCAATCCTGAAAAGTCATCTTAGGATGTGTATTACATGTATTTGCTAACCCAGTCTACTGGAGAATATTCTAGAAGCATATAGTGAAGATCTTGGAAAACAACTAGAAGTAAGTTTGGATACATCTAGAGTAGCAACACTAAGCAGTGAAAAACACAGCAAATAGCATGATAGTGTGTATAACTACTGGAAAATTGCTTCTCATGAGTGATTCTGGAAACTCTCAAGAATGATGATCAAATTTTCCAAAGATTTTAACAAGCCTGAGAGGTAGATAGGGGAGCTCTGGTGGTGTAGTGCCTAAGGCATTTGACTGCTAACCAGAAGGTTGGAGGTTCAAACCCACAAGTTGGAAGGAAGACTGGACAATCTACTTCTGTAGAAATACTGTCTTGGAAACCCAAAGAGGGGTCACTGTGAGTTGGATTTGACTCAATAGCAGTGAGTTTGATTTGTTTTTGAGGAATAGGTATTACTTTGGAATGATTAAGTATAGGATATGTATGAATACAAACTGGGGGAGAGGTTCATGAAGAAAAATCTCTTGATAAAAAAAAAAAAAAATCTTAGGGATGGTGACAAGGGATGAGTCTCTAAAATTTATAGAAAACTTCAACATTTCAACAAAAAAATGGCAAACATTCCAGTTGAAAATGGGCAGAGGACATGAATAGACACTTCACTAAAAGAAGAGAATCAGGGGCAAACAAACACATGATGAAATGCTCATGCTCATTAATCATTTAAGATCCAAATATAAATCAAAAATAGCAATAAGATATCCTTTCACTCAAGTATCAATAGCAAAGTTGAAATTAATAAAAAAAAGAGAGAGAGAGAGAAAATAAAAAAGCTGGTGAAGGTATAGAGAGAACAAACCCCTCACATACTGCTGGTGGGACTGCAAAATGGTGCAACCACTGTGGAAAACAGCATGGAAATTCCTTAAAAATTTGGGCATAGATCTAGCATATGATCTAGAAATCTCACTAAGAAGTATAGATCCTAGAAAAATAAGAGCTGTAACACAAACTGATACATGAACAATCATGTTCATTGCAGCTTTATTTACAATGGCAAAAAGATGGAAACAACTGATGTTCCCAAAGATGAAAGGATGAACTATAGTACATGCACACAATGAAATACTTTGCAATGTTAAAGAATAAAAATGAATTGTGAAACACTTCATAACATGGATGAACATGGGAGACATTATGTAGAATGAATCTAGTTAATCACAAAAGGGCAAATATTATATGATACCACAACTATAAAAAGTCAAGAAGAAATTTAAACACAAAAAGAAATATTCGTTGAAAATTAGTAATAGTGAGAGGGAAAGGCACAGTAACTACAGGATAGACATGTATTAACTTGGGTGAAGGGAAAAAGCTTAAGAAGGAGTTCTGCACAAAATGATCCAGGCAAAGGAAGACACTAGGAGGAGCACAGGACTTAAAGGTTACAAAGGTGAATATTATTACATACACAATCCTGCAATAGCAGTAATAACAATAATCTATGAGTGGATACACAGATAGACACTAAAGTTGAACTTGGGTGCAAAGGGGAATGGTACTACATCCATGAATATGTATAGTTTTGATTGAAAATATATCTATATATCTATATCTATATCTATCTATCTATCTATCTATATAAATACTTATATATAGAAACAAAAACCAAACTCACAGCCATCAAGTCAGATACGACTCATAGCAACCCCTCCTTGGGTTTCCGAGGCGATATCGCTACGGAAGTAGATTGCCCAATCTTCCTTCCAAGGAGTGGCTGGTGTGTTTGAACCGCAGCCTTCTGGTTAGCAGTCAAATGTCTTAGGCACTATACTAGAGCTCCATCTTATATAGAGATATGATACATCTATTTATATGTGCATATATCCATGAATACAGTAAAGCATAAAGTGTGTAAAATTATGAAAACTTCTTAGCCATATGCAAACATCTTGAGAAAATTATTTGCTGGGCCTGGGTATTCAAGAATGTAGTCTCTGGGGACATCAAGTTCAGTTGATATAACATAGCCCACAAAGACAATGTTCTACTTACTTTGGCATGTAGTGACTAGGGGTCTTAAAAGCTTGTGAGTGACCATGTGAGGTGCAACTATTGATTTTTCTCCATCTGGAGCCAAGAAGAGAAAGAAAATCAAAGATGTATGGAAACAATTAGTCCAATGAATTAGTGGAACATGTGAACCCCAGCCTTAATGACTCTGAGACCAGAATTAGATGGTTCCTGGCCACAAGTGATGACTGCCCTGAAAGCAATAGGAGGTCCAGAATAGAGTGGGAGAAAATGAGACAAAACTGAAAATCATAATAAAGACCAGGTGTACTGGTCTGACAGAGACTAGTGGAACCCTTGAGACTGTGGCCCTTAGACCCTTTCAAATCTGGAACTGAACACACCCTCATTGCTCAAATTTCAGCCAAACAGTAGATAAGCTTATAATGTGAACAATGTCACCAGGAAGGTACACACTCCTTAGAACAATCAACTATATAATATCAAAAAGACACTGTTTGCCAGGGACAAAACTCAGAAGTCAGGAAGGGATAGGAAATAAGGACTAATGGAAACAGAAAATACAGAGAGGAAATGGGAAGAGTGCTGTTACATAGTGGCAATTGCAATCAATATCATGAAACAAAATGTGTATGAAATGTTGAATGGGAAACCAATTTGCTCCGTAAACCTTCACCCAAGTCACAATAAAAAGTTGTTTTTATGGGTAAACAAAATTGAGACAGAATAAAAGTTAGTATCCTATTTTTACATCCTAAATACTGCTAGTATTTAATGAAGCAGGATTAAAAATCAGCATAAACTATTTCTTAATAGAAATCTTTTCTCATCCAAAAGTCCTCTTATAAGGAAGAAATGTTCATGCTAAAATATATCCATAAATCTCTGGGAAGAAAACATTCTTAAAAGCACTATTTCCCTGATATGAAAACCAAAATGCATTATATTCATTACTTCCTCTCTTTGAGGGGAAGACACTTCTTTAAAATGCAATTGTTTCCAAGGAACTCATATACATTTAATTTACATCCTTACATTCAGCGGCAAGTACAACCAAATCTCTTTCAAAAAACGTATTCAAATAACATGCATTTTAAAATGTGTAGGTAATCTCAATATAATTTTTATTCAAACGGTAAACATACTGATTTGCACTTATGTACAAAATATAATTTTCTGAAACTCCCTTGGTTTCAATTGTATGAAGAACTCATAAAGGGAAATGTAAGTCCAATGGAGCTTTAATGTCCTCATATTTAATCGTCTATAGAGCAGAATTTCATAAGAAATATATATAACACAAATTTACAGTGCAAGTACACTTAAATCAACTCAACACATCAAAGACTGTGAAACAAAACGAAATATATCATGTATTTTATTATATACAGCAGAGTCAAGGGCATCAGCAAGCTGACCTGATAATCCAATCAACTGTTTAGAAGAAATGTTATGTCTACAAAAGAGCATTAGACAAGCTGCACGCTGGACCTATTTAGCATCACAGATATACTTAGCAGAAAGCTACCCAAGTATTGCTGTCACTTAGGCACTTCTAGAGAAAGAGCTATCATATTGATAGGTTTGACTTTAAAAAAGAGGCTTATTTATTCATTTAACGAGAGATTATAAATAATGATTTCACTAACAGATTCAGAACAGTTTACAAGTTTGTGTACGTAATACCAACCTTTGTATTTATACAGCTGAGTTGGAATTCAATGGGAATCCGAACACCCAAGAGTTTTCAGGCAAGTCTTGAAAGATTTTCTTTGGGCAATAATAATTGGAAAGATCTTATTTCTTTTTTCTAGAAGAACTCTTGTTTTTGAGCATGTGAATGACAAATCACAGCATAACAGAACAGAGTTCTACTATATTTGTTTCAACAGAACTAGCCATTAATCATCCAGGGAGATACCTTTCTTTTCAAAATATGTCATCCAATGAATATAGCTGATAACCCACAATATAGTATACTAGGGGCTAGAATGATTTGCAAAAGAAGATAGCCCTTATCCTTAAAATGACTTCTTATTCTAAAGAGGAGGGAAGTCCTCTCATATGTATATGCAAATATAGTAACATTTACATATGCACATGTACAACATATACATGTTTATACACACATAAGAATGTCTGATACCTATCCATGAAGTCTGTTAAACTCAATCTATCATAGGCTGTGTTTCCCTCCTGCACATTACTAAGGATATGTATGTTCCTCACTTAGTGCCATAATTTGATTATAATTCTCTTTTTAAAACTCTTATGATTGTAGGGTGATGGGGTATTAATTTGGTTCTAAAATGAAAAAATAAATCTAAACCTAAATACCAATTGTAAAGGAGAAAAATAACCTAAAGCCAGCCGTAAAACTAAACCACACAAAAGAGCTTCAGTGGGAGTTGTTGTTGTTGTTGTAAGGTGCCATCGAGTCCGCCCCAACTCATAGCGACCCCTCCTTGGATTTCTGAGGCAGTATCACTTCGGAAGTAGATTCCCCAACCTTCCTTCCGAGGAGTGGCTGGTGGGTTTGAACCACTAGCCTTCTGGTTAGCAGTCAAGTGCTTTAGGCACTACACTACCAGAGCTCCACATGTTCATTTTAAAGAAAGAAACAATATCCTTCTAAAGATGAATTGTCATAAATGAGAAGCTGGGAAATATTTACTAAATAATGACATTCCCTAACAACCCAATTTATTGTCAAGT
Source organism: Orycteropus afer afer (assembly GCF_000298275.1). Classification (NCBI taxonomy): domain Eukaryota; kingdom Metazoa; phylum Chordata; class Mammalia; order Tubulidentata; family Orycteropodidae; genus Orycteropus; species Orycteropus afer. Next base: position 718,814 of record NW_006921929.1, read on the forward strand.
GCGTTAAGAAAATATTAATCCAAACAAAAATCGATATACAACATAATTTACTTGCATAAGCACACACAACACACACTCCCAAAGGAGAATATACCATATCTAAGATCAAATACTTAATGAAGCCACTGCACAGACACCTTTATACAAATGTACTTACCAATACAGTGTACTTGCTTTATAAAAAGAATTGTTATGAGAAAAATTACTTTTAGATGTAGGATTTTTCACGACAGTATTTGTGTTTACCATTACAAGTGAGGGGGGTGAGTTATTACTTTTTGCCCTGATCAATTACCTATTGTTAAAATATAACGCATGGATGGGTGAAGTTTTTCCACCCAAGCTTAACTAAGTCACATACGTGCTGTGATAGATACCCACAAACTTCTTTAGTCAGCAAAAACTCCATACTATATCAGATTTATTATTAAAACTCAAAATTTACCTCTGGGCATTACAACAAAGACATTTTGAAACACTACAGTTCTCTTCTTGAACTCAAAAGTAAGAAATATCTCTTGCAGATAGGCCAAGCTTCACTTAATTTTCACATGTGGAATTAATGTAAAATATTCTTGAATTTGGACTTAATTTTTAGTTTGTACTACTTCAGTTACATGTCTTATATGTCAACTAAGTATTTAAAGCAAATCTCTTTTGAATTACAGCAGACATACAAGTGCCTTTCCCTTATCCAGAGTCTCAGATTTTATGGACATGCTTTCATACTTTTGCCTTCACGTACTGAAGATATAGTCTTAAAATCTCTCCACAAATGAAGTTTGCTTATTCCCTTTATACTTTCCTAGTACATAAAATCAACACATTAAAATTAGTGCTTAACACTAGTATTGTAGAGGTTTACTTTTACGGATTGTTTTGAGGAAGATATTATAAGAATTATCATACATTATTTATAACTATAAATGCTTAGTAGTTATTGTCCATTTTAAATACCTGGAAAATACTTTAGGGATGGTCAAATAGTCTTCATCCAGAGTATTCACTTGACACTCTTCCTCTTGCCTCCTGGCCCTAAACCTAAATTATTCTTTTCCTTGAACTGAAGTAGTTTATTTTCTTGAACTATCTGTGTTCTCGTTATTTCCCTCCTATCTTCCTTAGTCATTTTCTGCTCTTCCTTTCACGAAACTCCTGTACACACTATGGGTTTTTTGGTAATACTTATGTTGATTTTCTGATCATCTGCCTTGTTTTCCCCAACAGACTTGCTCATTTTTTGAAAGAAGAAGCTAGGATCTTTATTTAACCATATTAAAAAAAACAAACCAAACTCACTGCCGTCAAGTCGGATCCGACTCACAGCGACCCCTCCTTGGGTTTCCGAGACGGTATCACTAAGGAAGTAGATTACCCAATCTTCCTTCCGAGAAGTGGCTGGTGGGTTATAACCGCCAGCCTTCTGCTTAGCAGTCAAATGCCTTAGGCTCTAAACCACCAGAGCTTATAGCCTTATAAATAAATAAATAGATAGATAGATAGATAGATAGATAGATAGATAGATAAAATAGACTAACATATCATTATACCTATATATATAGTTTTGACTCAGCAACCTTATATTGCTGGAACTTCAATATTTTTTGCCATAATGTTATTTTTTCTTTTGTTGGTGAGTTAAAGGCCTTTTATCAAAACTTAGAAAATACAATAGCTAGAGATGTTGGTTTTAAATTGACATGTGATATTTTAAGCCAAGCAGTACTAGACAAGGTATTCAAATTAACTAAGAAAAGAGTCACTGGATTTGCCTTCTATTAAACAACATATATAGTCGTTGTGTTGAGTTTTCCCCTCACAAAGGATATACATACTCACATAAGTCACACATTTCCCCACCTTAAAAGAAAGAACTCTGCATCATCATGTGTGCTCTACCTATTTAAAGAAACTGATTAAAAACAAGAAAGAGCTGAACGACCAGTCCTAATCTAATAGCCATTTTGTAAGGAATATAAATTCTTCATCATAAATAATTCTTAACTAATTCTTAGACTCTGTTATATGGATACACCTGAAATACTCTAACCAACTTTAATTACTTAGGATGGCAGTTTTATTAGACATCTTGATGGAAGGATAGAAAGGAGCATTTCATTTATGAAAACAGCAATGACTTTTGAGGCAGAGAAATAGCTCAAGAGATGCATGAAGAACTGTGGAAGCACTGTCAAGATTGAGAATGAAAAAAATGTGGATAGAGTTAGGTGAAGGAAAATTCCATTATTGGAATTGATGGGACAAATCATTAATTCTATTGTCATAAAATAATTGCTCTTATCCCAACATCATTCCTTATATTTATACATACACACACACACACACACACAAATGTAGGTGCCACAACACATCACTTTTATAATATCATGATCACTTGAAAATCAGATAGATTATATTTTTCCAAACTTTATTATTGTTAATGATATGCAAGTTGGCCTTGGCAATTATCTAGGAGTGGGAAGTTTTTATTACTAATATTATTATATTAATTAAGAAAAGAAAAACCAAACCTGTTGCCATCAAGTCAATTCCAACTCTGAGTGATCCAATAGACAGAATAGAGCTGCCCCATAAGACTTCCAAGGTTGTAAATTTTTATGGGAGCAGATGGTCACATCTTCATCCTGCAGAGTGGCTGATGGGTCAAGCCACTTACCTTTCAATGAGCAGCTGAATGCTTAACCACTGTGCCATGACTCGACAGCAACAGCTTATTATATTAATTATTGCTCTCTTAACCACTTTTCCAAACTTGTGATAGCTTTGTATGAGCTAATAAGTGGTTGACTTTCAATTTCAATAGAAAATAATAATGAGGATACATTTTCAGCTTTTTCCTTTTTTACTTCATGTACCTTACCTGATTCTTGAGATCCAGTTTGGGACATGGACGACCTCCATTGTAAGGTTTTTCTTTTAGCCATTTGGATCGAATTTTCACTCCAATCCCACAAGATGAGCTGCAAGACCCCCAACTAGACCAATCACTTAACTTGCAATCAAATGGGCAGGGAATGACACATTCTTCTTGAATATAACCTGAAAGAAAAAGATTTAAGAGAAGAAAGTCTGATCAAAATAGACCAATCTAGTTCACTGTTTCTTTCATTTCATCTCAGATTTCTCAGCAGTTTTGCTGCAGCAACTTTAATAATAATTTTCTACTCAGATAAACAAACCAGAGTTTTAAGAGAGAGATAAATATGATTAAATCTGCCTATGAATGTCCATCATTCTGTTTATTTTCACAACTAATTCTGGGATGGAAGGAGCAGGAAAAAGTACACAGTTAGTCCTGGTTTCCAATAAGAAGGAATGATGCAGTTCAAGGCTAAAGATGATAACAGCTCCCCTCACTGAGCCTTGTGCCCCCATCTTACACTTCCACATGCAGGGAGTGAAAAAGGGCCAATGTTTCCTAGGTGATCTATCCATAAGACTTCACTAAGAAAGATTCTGATTCTCACTTTCAGGTAATGGGACTTGGGGTTGGGGAGGGGTAAGTAAGTGAACCACAGATGATCAAGAAGTGCAAGGTCTTACTGAAAGAAGGAAGTAAAGGAATAGTAAAGGATTTTATAATGGGATATTGGACAGGTAATAAAGAAATTTGAATTGAAGTATCACCCCAGTAGCTCTAGCTTTATTTGGTCTTATTCTTGTCTTCAGCCTACTTCTTGCCACACATTTTCTCTGGACTATCTCATAATTTCAACTATTGTCTTTATTCATCAGTACCAGGTTATCTCTTCAATACTGATCTCTATGATCTTATTAAGTACCATCAAGTCGGATTTCACTCAGCAAACCTACATACAATAGAATGAAACACTATCCAGTTTCATAATCATTGCTATGTTTGAGCCCATTGTTACAGCCACTGTGTCAATTCATCTTGTTGAGGGTCTTCCCCTTTTTCACTGACCTTCTACTTTATCAAGCATGATATCCTTCTCCAGGGACTAGTCTCTACTGATAACATGTCCAAAGCAAGGGAGACGAAGTCTCACTATCCTCCTTCTAAGGAGCATTCTGGCTGCACTTTATCTATGACAGATTTGTTTGTTCTTCTGGCAGCCCAGGCTTATATTTAATATTCTTTGACAACAGCATAATCCAAGGGTATCAATTTTCCAGTCTTCCTTAATCACTATACAGCTTTTCCACATATGAGACAATGGAAAATACCATGGCTTGGGTCAGACACATCTTAATCCTCAGAGTGACAGCTTTGCTTTTTAACATTTTAAAGAAGTCTCTTTCAGCAGATTTGCCAAATGCAATTTGTCATTTGATTTCTTGATTGCTGCTTCCATGGGCATTGATTGTGGATCCAAGTAAAAGGAATTGTGGTGGCTTGTGTGGTGCTGTTGTGTTAGAAACTATGCCACCGATATCTCAAATATCAGCAGGGTCACCCATGGTGAACAGGTTTCAGTGGAGTTTACGGACTAAGATGGACTAGGAAGAAGGACCGGACCTGTGGATCCACTTCTAAAAAAAATTGGCTGGTGAAGACCTTATGAATAGCAGCAGGATATTGTCTGATCTTTCTGCATCACGTACTAAAACATTTTAATCAATTACTACACATTTAACATATCTGAAATGAAGACCATCAATTTCTTCCTGAAATATTCTAAATATCTTGTATAACTTATCCTAATTAACTACCACAGCATCTGACTCCTATCCTGAGGAGTGCATGTCCTATAAAATTTTCTCCCCTTGAAGATGAGAAAGACCTGTGAATATGACAGGATGTCACTTCAATTATTAAGTTATGTTATATGGCAAAGCTGAAGGGAATATCCAGATGTTCTAGATATAATTAACATCTCAAATCAGTTAATTTCAAGTTCATCAAAAGGTAGATTATCTGGAGTAAGCCTGAGTTAATCAGGTTAATACTCTTAAAAGAGGGACTGAACAACTTTGTTGTTGTTAAGTGCCGTCGAGTCATTTCCGACTCAGTGACCCCATGCACAGCAGAACGAAACACTGCCCGATCCCGC
>NW_006921929.1:724900-737912 GCF_000298275.1 Orycteropus afer afer
AGTAGGATTGCCCAACCTTCCTTCTGAGGAGTGGCTGGTGGGTTTGAACCGCCAGCCTTCTGGTTAGCAGTCAAGTGCCTTAGCCACTATGCTACCAGAGGTCCTTATAAATCTTTACAGAAGCAGATTACTCAGCTTTCTCCCACTGAGCTAGTGAGTTCGAACAGCTGACCTTTTGGTTAGCAACTACCTACTTTTACTACTGCACCACCATAACTCCTTATAAAATCAATACCCAAACCAAACCAAACTCACTACCATTGAGTGGATTCTGACTCATAATAACCCCCACTGGGTTTCCTAGGTGGTAAATCTTTATGGAAGTAGATTGCCTCATCTTCCTTCTGCAGAGCCACTGGGGAGTTTGAACCACCAACCTTCTGGTAAGCAGTCAAATGCCTTAGGCACTGCATCACCAGAGCTCCTTATATAATAAGTGTAATAAATTCTTGTGCCAAATCACCACAAATATGTTCCCCACGCTACAATTCCTTTTCAGTCCCCTAGTTCAAGATCTTAACATTTCTAACACAGAATACTTCAATATTCTATTGAGGAAAAAGTTAGTTTTCTGAAATACATAAAGATTTAAGTCATTCCTCTTTTTAAAACATTTGCTGACCTCTATTGCCTTAAGAAAAGGTGCCTACAACTTTGAATATAAGATTCTTCAGAAAAACTTTTCAATCTTGGCTGTAAAATATAACCTATTGCTCATGCCATACCATAAAAACCAACGCCACTTTAATAAGAATCTCAAGAGGGACACAGGCATCAGCATTTTTTGAAGCTCCCCAGGTGGTTACAGTGTGATATTAAGACCAAGAACCACTATGCTCACTTCTTTCCTAACTGAGTTTCTCTCTCCTCTATCTCGAATTCTACCTACACAGACTATGTCATCTCCTCTAATAATATTTATGTTTTTGCTCATGCAAAAACTTTGTGTTCCTAAACAATTTCTCCTCCCTGGTTCATACTTCAACCACTTTCTTGCTATATAGTTGATCCATTAACCCGCTGTTCTTCTACCATGTCATCTGAAAAGACTACAGATCTAGATTAGTTCAACAGTCTTCTTTGTACTTAAAACTGTGCTATCAAGTAGAAGTGAAGAAAATGTTAATATCATACAGATGACACATTAGTGTATAGTCTCCATCTCCATTCAAATTCTAATGCTGCCTGATGATTTTTGTATGGTCACTCACATTTCACATAATAGCTATTTTAAGACCTTCTCCACCTAACTTCAATCTTCTAGATCTCACCTCTTGCTTCCCAGAAAAAAATTGAAATGGGTAATAAAAACTCCAAATTCCTATAAATGTATGAATTCCTATCTTTTTAATTTTTTTGTCTTTGTATTACACTGGAAAAAGCATCTGTTTTCCTATATAAAGCATATGTTCCACCTACATATGATATCTCTCTAGGATCCTTCAAAGCCTTGTTTTGTGGAGGGGGGGAAAAATATATATATATATATATAATATTAATTTATATAAAAATTATATATATAATTTGTATGGAGCTCTGGTGGTGTATTGCTTAAGGTATTTGGCTGCTAACCAAAAGTTTGGTGGTTCAAACCCACCAGCTGCTCTTTGGGAGAAAGATGAGGCAATCCACTTCTGTAGAATCCCTTTGGGGTACTTCTACTTTGTCCTATAGGGTCACTGTGAGTCAGAATTGACTCTATGGCAGTGTTTATTTATTTTTTATTGTTCTTTATCATATGTATATTAGTTACCTAGTGATACTGCCTTGGAAATCCAAAGAGGGGTCGCTATGAGTCAGGTCTGACTCCACGGCACAAAACAGCAACAACAGTGTTGCCATAACAGAAATACCATAAGTAAAATGCTTTAACAAACAGAAATTTACAAGGGTTGCATCCCACTCTAGTCTTCTTACAACTGGTTGGGTGATTACATCATGGGGATGATAACTGCCAAACCACTGAGAATCATGGCCCAGCTAAGTTGATACATATTTTAGGGGACACAATTCAATCCATGACAATATATTATACACACACACACACACACACACACACAAAACAAGAAAAAGCCACACTCACTGCCGTGGAGTTGGATCCTACTCATAGGAACCCTTTCTTGGGTTTATGAGGCAGTATGTCTATGAAAGTAGATTGCCTAATCTTCCTTTCAAGGAGTGGCTGGTCGGTTTGTACTGCTGGCCCTTTGGTTAGCAGTCAAGTGCCATAGACACTACACTACCAGAGCTCCTTACATACATACACACATATACAATTTAAACATATACATAGTTATATATCATTATACGGTCCCCATATGGCACATCAGTTTGTGATCATCTGCTAACCGAAAGTGGTGGTTCAAAGCGATGCAATGGCGCTGTTGAAAAAAAGCCAGACCATATGCTTTCCTAAAAGATTTCAGTCAAGAAAACCCTATGGAGCTCAGTTCTACTCTGTAACACATGGGTCACCAGGAGTAAGAATCAACTCAATGGCAAAAAGCTTTACATAAAGTTATATAATATCATTTGTAATTACATATGTTTGTAAATTAAAGTGACTTCATATTCTCCAAATAATATGTATGGACAAAAGAGCATCAGGAAATACATTTTTTTTTTTTTTTAATTGTGATCTGGGTGAAAGTTTACAGACCAAATTCACTTTCTATACAGCAGTTCACATCCACTTTGTCTCATGACATTGACTACAATTTACCCCGATGCAACAGCTCCCCTTCCACTTCCTCCTGGTAGTTACCTCCCCCTGTGTCCATACCTCCATGCACCCCTGTCCCCATCTCTCGATACACCCCTGTCCCCTGAGCTCCCTCCCTGTGCATAAACAGCCCTTCTTTCTCCCATGATTTTTCTCTCTAAGGAGTGTATCTGCCTCAGGTAAATGTTCAACTCATATGCCTGTCTTTTGTTTGGCTGGAAGCCACAGGTGTGGGTTCAATTCCAGACCTGAAAGGCAGCTAGGATCCATAGTCTCAGAGGTTCCATCAGGCTCTATCAGACCAGCAAACCTGGTCCCCCTTTTTTCTTTTCCTCCAAAGGATTTTGAGTTTTGTTCTACATTGTTCTCCCTCTCTATCAAGGATCTCCTACATAGATCCCCCTCTGAGTGCTTGACAGTGGTAGCCAGGCACCATCTAGTTCTTCCAGTCTCATAATCGTATAGGCTGCAGATTGCATGGTATACCAGTCACTAGGAGTAATTGTTTCCATGTATTTTTGGTTTTCTTCATTCTTCTTTTCTCTGGACGAGAAGAGACCCATTGTTGCATCTAGATGGTTGCTTATAAGCTTTTAAGATCCCAGTTGCAACTCACCAAAGTAGGAGGTGGAACAATGTTTTGTATAGTATGTTATGCCAATTGAGCTTGATGTCCCCTGTGACTATGGTCTCAAGCCCACAGGTTCAACTACTGGTTCCTTCTGGGTAGCAGGCTGTGCCCAAGAAGTGACTACAACTCTGTTCCTTGTCAACTCTACTATACACCTGGGAAATCTTACAGAACATACAAATAAACTTGTAGAACCATTGTCTTCCATGGTCTTGGGTACGCTCCCCGCTGCATAGACATACGTAATAGTTCCTGTCCACCCATCTATCCACCCATATATTCATGTTTGCCTTCACTGATGACACAGTACTGTATGTGCAAAAGGGTTCATCTTTGCTGTCTATACCTCCCATGTACCTCTCTATGTCTTCCTCTTCCTCAATGCCCCCATGTTGATCACTCACATTTGTTATATTGCCCTTTTCTTCACCAAAATCAATACTTGTCTCTACCTATATAACAGTGTTCCCTACCCTCCCACCCCTGGTAACCAACAAAGAAAATTTCCTTCCATATATAAACCTTTCCTTGACTTTTACAATAATGGACTAATACAATATTTATCCTTCTGTGATTGACTTATTTCACTCAGCATAATGTCCTCCAAGTTCATCCACATTTCGCAGTGTTTTGCAGATTCTAGGCTATTCTTTAGGATTGCATAGCATTCCTTTGTGTGTATGTACCATATTTTGGTTATCCATTCCTCAGGTGATGGACACCTAGGTTGTTTCCATTTTGTGGCTATTGTAAACAGTGCTGTGATGAACATGGGTGTGCATAGGTCTATTCTTGTCATGGCTCTCACTTCTTCAGGATATATACCTAATAGTGGAATGGCTGGGTCAAATGGTGTTTCTAATTCCATCTTTTAAAGGAATTGCCATACTGCTTTCCACAGTGGTTGGACCATTTTACAGTCCCAAGAGCAGGGTATGAAAGTCCCAATCTCTGTGCATCCTCACCAGCATTTCTTATTTTCTGTCTAGTTGAATTTTGCTACTACTGCTGGGGCAAGATGGTATCTCATTGTTGTTTTGATTTGCATCTCTCTATTGGCTAAAGATCGTGAGCATTTCTTCATATGTTTGTTGGCCGCCTGAATATTCTCCTTGGTGAAGTATCTATTCATGTCCTCTGTGCATTTTTTAATTGGATTATTTGTCTTTCTGTGATTGATGTGTTGGAGTTTTCTCTAAATTCTAGAGATAAGTCCCTTATCAGAAAGGTCATTGCCAAATATTTTATCCCACTCTGTAGGTTTTCTTCTGACTCTTTTGGAGAAGTCTTGAGAAGCACATACAAATTTAATTTTTAGAAAGTCTAATTCATCTAGTTTCTCTTCTGTTGTGTGTGCATTTTGGGTTATGCTTGATTGTCTATTTATGCCATATATTAGGGCCCCTAATTTTGCCCCTAATTTTTCTTTGAAGAACTCTATAGTTTTAGGTTTCATATTTAAGTCTTTGATCCATCTGGAGTTAGTTTTGGTGTATGGTGTGAGCAGCAGATTTTGTTTTATTTTTCTGCAAATGGATATCCAGTTTTGCCAGCACCATTTATTAAATGAACATTATCTTCCCCATTTAATGGATTTAGGCCCTTTGTCAAAGATCAGCTGACCATAGAGCAATGGATCTATTTCCAGGTTCTAATTTAGATCAGCTGACCATAGAGCAATGGATCTATTTCCAGGTTCTAATTTTTAATCCATTGGTCTATGTGCCTGTCATTGTACCAATACCAGGCAGTTTTGACTACTGTGGCTGTATAGTAGGTTTTGAGATCCAGTAGAGTGTGACCTCCTAATTTATTCTTCTTCAGTAGTGTTTTGCTTATGTGAGGTCTCTTTCCTTTCCATAAAAAGTTAGTGATTGCTTTCTCCATATCCTTAAAAAAAATGTTGATGGGATCTGGATTGGCATAGCATTGAATGTATAGATTGCTTTGGGTAGAACTGACATTTTCACAATGTTCAATCTTCCTATCCATGACCATAGTATGTTCTTCCATTTATGTAGGTCTCTTATGATTTCTTGGAGTACTTTTTAGAGTTTTCTTTGTACAGGTCTTTTGTGTCTCTGGTAAAATTTATTCCCAAGTATTTTAATTATTTATTTATTTTTGGTAGCTATTATAAACGGTATTGATTTCCTTATTTCTTTTTCAGCAATCTCTTTGCTGGTGTAGAGGAATCCAACTGATTTTGGGATGTTGATTTTGTATCCTGCCACAATGCTAAATCTCTCAATTAGTTCCAGTAGATTTTTGACTGAGTCTCTTGGGGTTTCTAGGTATAGGATCATAGCATCAGCAAATAGGGATAGTTTGACTTCTTTACCAATTTGATTTCCCTTTCTTGCCTTATGGCCTTGGGTAGGACTTCCAGTACAATGTTGAATAGAAGTGGTGATATAGGGCATCCTTGTCTAGTTCCTGTTCACAAGGGGAAAGGTTTCATTCTCTCTTCATAAAGAATAATGTTGGCTGTTTGTTTTGCATAGATGCCCTTTATTATATTCAGGAATGTTCTTTCTATTCCTATTTTGCTGAGAGTTTTGATCAGGAATGGGTGTTAGATTTTATCAAATGCCTTTTCTGCATCAATGTATATGATCATGTGATTCTTCTCCTTTGTTTTATATATGTGGTGGATGACACTGATTGTTTTTCTAATGTTGAACCGTCCCTGCATACCTGATATGAACCCCACTTGGTCATGATGAATGATTTTCTTGATATGTTGTTGCAGTCTATTGGCTAGGATTTTGTTGAAGATTTTTGCATCTATATTCATGAAGGATATTGGTCTGTAGTTTTCCTTTTGAGTGATGTCTTTTGCCTGGTTTTGGTATCAAGGTTATGCTTGCTTCATAAAATGAGTTAGGGAGGATTCCATCCTTTTCTATGTTTTAGAAAACTTTAAGTAGGATTGGTGTCAGTTCTTCTCTGAATGTTTGGTATAATTCTCCAGTGAAACCATCTGGGCCAGGACAATTTTTCTTGGTAATTTTTTGATGACTTATTCCATTTCTTCTTTTTTTATGGATCTGTTCAACTTTTCCACATCAGTCTGTGTTAGTTTAGGTAAGTGGTGTGTTTCTAGAAATCTGTCCATTTCTTCCAGATTTTCAAATTTGTTGAAGTATAGTTCTTCATAGTATCCTGATATTATCCTTTTTTTGTTTCAGTTGGTTCCATTGGTATGTTATTGTTTCATTTCTTATCCGTGTTATTTGTATTCTCTCATTCTTTTCCTTTGTTAAATTTACCAGTAGTTTGTCAATTTTATTAATCTTTCAAAAAACCAACTTCTGTTCTTGTTGATTTTTCTACTGCCCTTCTTTTTTCTGTTTCATTGATTTCTGCTCGATCTTTATTATTTCCTTTCTTCTGGTGACTGTAGGCTTTTCTTGCTGTTCTTTTTCTAATTGTTGGAGACATTGGTTTAAGGTGTGGATTTTGGCTCTTTCTTCTTCCTTTATGTGTGCATTTATTGCTATCAATTGGCCTCTGATCACAGCTTTTGCCATGTCCCAAAGATTTTGGTATGTTGTGTTTTTATTCTCATTTTATTCAAGGAATTTTTGAATTTCAATTGTTATTTCTTCTCTTACCCAGTTTTTCTCAAGGAGAGGGTTGTTCAATTTCCATTGATCTTTTTCCATTGATCTTCCTATTGTTGATTTCTAATTTGATAGCATTATGATCTGAGAGCATACTTTGTAGTATTTCAATGTTATTAAATTTATTAAGGTTTGCTTTATGGCCTAATATATGGTCTATCATGGAAAATGTTCCATGTGCACTGGAAAAAAGTGTATATTGTGCTGTTGTTGGGTGAAGTGCTCTGTAGATGTCTATAACGTCAAGTTGGTGGGTTGTATTGTTTAGCTCTTCTGCATCTTTGTTGAGTTTCTTTGCAGTTGTTCTATCTTTTATTGAAAGTGATGTATTAAAGTCTCCTACTATGATGGTAGAGTCATCTATTTGCCTTTTCAACTCTTTGAAAGTCTGATTTATGTATTTTTGGTTCTTTAATTGGGTCCGTAGACATTTATTATGGTTATATCTTCTTGTTCAGTTGATCGTTTAATCATAATATAATGTCCTTCCTTGTCCCATATGGTTGTTTTTGTCTTAAAGTCAATTTGATCTGAAAGCAATATTGCCACTCCTGCTCTTTTATGGTTGCCATTTGCTTGAAATATCTTTTTCCAACCTTTGATTTTTTTAATCTAATTTTGTCCTTGTCTCTAAGGTTTGTCTCTTGTACACAGCATATTGATGGGTTTTGTTTTCTTATCCAATCTGCAACTCTCCATCTCTTGAGTGGTGCATTTAATCCATTAATATTCAGTGTAATTATTGACATGTATTAATTGGTTGCTGTCATTTTGTTTGGTGTTTTTTCATGGTGTCCCTGGTTTCTTTGTTCCATAAAATTTTCTGTGCTGAGATCATTATGCTTATGAATCATGTTATCATTTCCTTGGTTGTTGTTGTTTTAGTATATGCTGAATATTTGTGCTTGTCCTCTTTTTTATTGTGATGTGGACACTTATAAATTTCTTTGCGGTTACCCAGTGATTTATAATTTTCTCCCCGAGTTTAGGACAGTCCATTCTAACTTGCAACTCTCTTGACTTTGTCACCATTTAGAAGTTCTGTAACTATATAGTACTTTCACTCTTTTTGGTTTGTAGTTGTCCTCATTTGCCAATTGGTGCCTTTTGTGCCCTCTTTAGAATCTTGTAAGCTTTCATTACTTTGGATACTTCCATAGCTGTGGTTTCTGGGTTATGTCATCTTGTGTATTAATGGTTGGTTGTTGTTTGCAATTTTGGGTTCTCTGTTCAAAGGACTCCCTTTAGTATCTCTTGTAAGGTTGGTCTGGTTTTAACAAATTCCCTTAATTTCTGCTTATCTGGAAATCTTCTAGTTTCACCATCATATTTAAGGGACAATTTTGTGAGGTATGTAATTCTTGGTTGAACATTTTTCTCTTTCAGTGTTTTATCTATACCATCCCCTTGCCTTCTCACTTGCATGGTTTCTGCTGAGAAATCAGAGCTTATTCTTACTGGTTGTCGTTTGTAATTAACTTTTTTGTTTTTCCCAGGCTGCTTTCAGTATTCTTTCTTTGTCTTTGGTTTTGATGAGTTTGAATATGATGTCTTGGTGATTTTCTTTTGGGATCTATCCTATTTGGGGTTTGTTGGACTTCCTGAATGGATATATTCTCATCTTTCATCATATCAGAGAAGTTCTCCTCCAACACTTCTTGAACAATTTTCTCAGTGGTTTTATTTTTCTCTTCCTGTTCTGGAATTCCAATGACATGTAAGCAATTCCTTTAGATGGTATCCACATGAACTTTAAGCTTTCTTCATTTTGGTTTGATCTTTTTTCTGAATGACCCCTTTCCAAAGAAGTATTCAGGCATTTGTCTTCAATCTCATTAATTCTGTCTTCCATGGCATCAGTTCTACTCCTTTGTTCTTTCAATGTATTATCTATTTCTGACAATTTAGTATTACTCTTCTGGATTTCTATCTGTAGATTTTGTATCCCTTCTAGTTTTTTCATTTATTTTGTCACTTTGTTCTTGTATTTTCTTCCAAAATTCTTCCAGGGTTTTGTCTGTGTTTTCCTTGATCTGTCTCTCAATCCCTTGAATATACCTAAATATAATTCATTTGAGTTCCTTATCAGCGAGTTCCAATGCTGCTTCTTCCTCAGGGATGTGTTCTGGTTCTGTATCCTGCTCCCTTGTTTCTACCACTTTATTTTGCTTCCTTGTGTGGACTATAATGATCTGTTGTTTCCTAGATATTGTGACATTGTTGTATTTACATCTCTGTTAAGTGTTTGTGAGGAGCCTAAGGGTGAGTCAGGCTCTTCTTGGTGGTTGTTTATTATTGGTCAGTTGGTGGAGAAGGAATTGGTGGCCCTCACTCGGTAAGTAAAGCTGAAGGAGGGAGGTGTGGGTGTATGGGGACTGTTGCTCTCTCCCACTCAGTTAGACAAAAATAGCAGTTGAATAACCATCACAAAAGTAAAAGGAAACAGACAAAAAAAACACACCATCTAATCACACAGGAACATTAACCAAAAAAAGAACAAAGCAGGGGAAAAAAAACACTGCAATATCTGGGAAGAAGGCAATAAGATAAAAAAGGTAGAGAAGGAGAACAATGAAGAAAAAATGCAAAAAAAAAAAAAATGCATAAAGAAAAACAAGAAACGGGGTTAATCATGAGGAAGAAAAAAAAATTGGAACTAGGAACAGGGAAAAGAAAAAAAGCTGAACACTAGAACCTGGGAAGGGAAGAACAAAGAATAATAATAAAAAGGGCAAAAGTAACAGTAAAAGTGGTAGTTTTAAAACAGACTAAAACAAACAAGCTGAAAAAAAGAAAAAAAATTCAGGGCAGAGTGGTGCAGGGCTCTCAGGCTCTGACTGAGCACACAGACTGGGATGGAGTTCCTGCCAGCCTAGAATGTGGGTGGGAGTGAGGGATGGTCACACCTCCATTCACCAAGAGGGTGTGGGATATAAGGGTAACAAGGGGAATGTCGCAACTTTCCAGTCATCTGCATCCAGAATATCCTTGTGGTTCCCGGCACGTGGAGCCTGTTCTTAAGTCCCTGGAATCTGGGAGACACTGTTGCTTTAAGTATTCAAATGGTCAAGTTTGTTGGCAACATTCAAATGGCTGCACCCTCCAGACAAGCAAAACTCCACAGCTCAGCCCACCTTCCTCTTTGCTCTTTCCCGTTTTATTCACCAGCCACCAGAGTAGTCTTCTATGCTGTCCCTGGCTAGCAGGGCTGATTTTTAGGTTAATTCTTAGGTCCTGTCACCACTCGGCAATATCCAAGCTGTCTGCTGCCAGGATTGCTGCCAGACCACAGCTCTGTGTGTCTCCTTTTTTTGGTGTTTTCATGCAAATTCTTCTGCTAATTGGAATTAGTCCACTTCTATATCCTTCCCTTCAAAACTCAGGGGTCCAGGATTATCTTCTGTATCTCTGTTAATTGGTTCCCCTTTTCTTTGTTGAAGAGGGTCTATGCAGTCTTTCTACCTATTCCAACATCTTACTGAAACTCCTCAGGAAATACCTTTTGTGGTTAAAATAAATTATTCCATTTCATTGAAACCTAATAGAAAACTAATTCTACATTGTTCAACATAATTTTTATTCTACAGTCTTTCTAAGGAGCTTTAATCATCCTATTAGTTTCCCAGGACTAATGTAATAAAGTGCCACAAATTGGATGTCTTAAAACAATGGAATATTATTGATACATAATTCCGTAGGCTAGAAGTCCAAATAAAGGCATCAATAAAGGTGTTGTTCTCTCTCAAAGCTCTAATGGAAATTCCTTCCTTGCCTGTCTCTAACTTCTGGTGTTTATTGGCAATCCTTGGCATTCCTTGGTTTGTAGATGTGTCACTCCAAACTCTGCCTCTCCTTTCACATGGCCATCTTCCCTCTGTCTAAGTCTATGCCTCTTCTCATTTCTGAGTACACCAGACTCATTGGACTAGGGATTATCCTACTTCAGTATGGCCTCATGTTAACTTTTATAATAACATCTTCAAAGATCCTATTTCCAAACAAGGACACGTTCACAGATATTGGGGTTTAGGACTTCAATCTATCTTTCTGAGGGCCAAATTCATTCCATAACAACATTATGTACATATATAATAAATGATAAAGATAGTATTAAGGAGCTCTGGTGGCATAGTGGATAAGGCATTTGCTGCTAACCAGAAGGTCAGTGGTTCAAATCCACCAGCTGCTCCATGAAAGAAAGATGGACAGTCTACTTCCCCAAAGATTTACAGCCTGGAAACCCAAAGGGAGTCTCTATGAGTCAGAATCATCTCAATGGCAGTGAGTTTGGTTTTTTGGTTTTAAAGATAGTATTAAATAGAGACCACAGGCATTATTAAATTTTAAAGAGAAACTGAAATACAAAATGATTTCCCATAGTACCTATAGAAAGAGGAGAATTAGAAATTAGAAGGATTGTCTGTCATGGCAAAAATATTTCAAATATAGAAACCTGAAATTCCAGAAGACAACATATCAATAATTTTAAATATTTGAGTGTCTAAATTTAGCCCATTTTAAAGCATATTTTGAAGTAGATGCCCTTTAAATTGGATGAAATTTTATATCATTCACATCTATATTTCTGTATTAAAAGATTTTAATTAGCAAGCCTCCCAAAATACTTTTATTATTTATTTATTTATTTTTCTTTCCTTATGGTAGAATATAAGACCCAAAGGATCTCCATGAAAGTCAAGGTCATAAATTCAATGAGTATAAAATATTTCTGTAATTCAATAGGTCTAAGCAACTGTGACAATTATTTTTCAGGAAAATTATTTTTTCATGCTAGAGTATACCCCAAAAGAACACTCTAAAGTGCAAGCTATTAATAATTGCATTTTCTTATACTTATCTCATAATTGAAAGGATTAATTTTAACCATGCACTTAATATTTACAGTTTTGGCACCACAATATGATCAAATGTGATTATCTACAAGGTTAACCTGCCATGGAGAATTCCAATTCCTGAGTAGAAAAAACTCACCAATGTTTTAAAATCTCATTATATAAAATAGGATACCATTTAGATAAAACTTCATAAATCTAAATCCAATTGCTATGAGAGAATTAGTTTCTTTCCAAATAGTATTTTGCACTAGTTTATATGCAGAAAACATTGCTTGGACCATCACATGATATGGCTTAGGTATCTTGTTCTGTTTTAGTTATCTGAAAGCACAGGGTGATAGATATCAAGCAATCATTACAGAATAGCAACAAAACATGCACTCAACATAGCACATTACAGACAGCAGGTGCTTTAATAATACCTGTTTATGTTATGGATAAAGATGTATTCCTGGGATCAACTCATAGCATCTCCTATATCCCTGATTATAACAAAAGGTATTTACTTAATGAATCCCTCCAGTTAAAGTTGAAGTCATAAGTCCTGGAATGATTTTTCAATATACATTACTAACTTCCAAACATGGGCTTCTTCAGGTTACTGAAGTGAACAAAGGTATAAGTGAAGTTCTCTGAAAGAGACTATCTCATCAATGAAAACACTTTCCAGAATATCACCTGGTGTAATTATTTTCTGCTTTCATGTTACTAACATATTTTCAACCAGTAAGATCATGTTTTAGAGCATGTGAAAGAAGTAAATACTGATACTATTAAGCTTAAAGGCAATAACCTGGATTATTCACTTTTATTTTATTACTGTGTAAAGTGACAGCAAAAACCCAAATTGACAGTGCATTTTGTATTTACTGCCACTTTGCTAATTTAATAAAAGTACACTACCCAAAATAAAACATAAAAAGGATAAAGAAAATGCTGAATATCTCTTTCTAACTTTAAAATTAAGAACTCTGTGAACTAAAATGATATCATATCATTTTTCATTGCTTAAAGATTTGCTATTCAAATTTATAATATCATTAATATCGCACACAAGTAAGCTCTTACTGAAGATAATTCAGAAACGTTTGCAGCAGTATATTGATAGAGAACTTCCAGAGGTTCTGGCCGGATTCAGAAGAGGACGTGGAACAAGGGATATCATAGCTGTTGTCAG
>NW_006921929.1:738891-755406 GCF_000298275.1 Orycteropus afer afer
AGTATAGCAGGGATTGTGGGGCTGGCGCGGGATAGGGCAGTGTTTCGTTCTGCTGTGCATGGGGTCGCTATGAGTCAGAAACAACTCGACGGCACTTAACAACAACAACAACAACAATTCAAATTTATATATTTTAATTCTATTATTTTTAGAAAATTTCAGTATTCTAAAAAGAAAAATTATATGACTTAAGTCAGAATGGTTTAAATTACATTATTTGTTAGGAAGAGTGGGGAAAGAATTAGGACAAATGTTTTAACCTTGTTCCAAAGATGATTTGAGAAATTAGATCAATATATTTTACCATTTCTATCAAGGTGAGAAGGACCCCTGGTGGCTCATTGCTTAAGCATTTGGCTGCTAATGGAAAGGTTAGTGGTTAGAGTCCACCAGCTGCTCCATGGGAGAAAGAAGTGGCAGTCTGTTTCCATAAAGATTTACTGTCCTGGAAACCCTACGGGGCAGTTCTACTCTGTTCCATAATCCACTGCTGTCAGTCAATTATGACTCATAGCAATTCCCACTGGGTTCCAAAGGTGGTAAATCCTTTTAAAAGCAGATTGTCTTCCTTCCAGGGAGCAGCTGGTGGGTTTGAATGGCCAACCTTCTAGTCAGTAGTTAAATGCTTTAGGCACTGCACCCCTAGAGCTCCTTACTCTGTCCTACAGGGCCATTATAAGTCACAATCAACTTGATGGCAATGGGTTCTTTTCTTTCTTCCTTCCTTTATTTATTTTTTTATCCATATCAAGGTAAGGACTGACAGTGTAAAACATTTATTTATAAACATCCATCCCTTATTGTATGGAAATGTGGATCAGTATCATAAGAGTTGGTAGCTTGGTTTGTTGAATTTATATTTTGGCCTAGAAATGAACAGCAATTGGACATTCTCAAAGATGATTCTGATCCTGCTTCAACTCTTTATGGGACTTGAGGGTAAGAAGGTTAGAATGTGGCTAATTATTGTTAGCTCTTCTTAAAAACAAACAAACAAAAAAAAAAAAAAAACTTATTAGAAGGGAGATTTTGAAAATACTCCAGACTTAAGGTCCTGATGCTATGGAAAATACCATTACTGCATATACATTTTATGTTAAACATTCTAAAACAATGGTAATGTATTGCAAATAAAAAAGTATCGCATTTGGACCCTCAACCTAATCAGATACCTAAAATAAAACTGAGTTAAAAGTTACAGAAAGTTCAAATAATCACATAGACAAAATAGTTTTACTGAATTCCTTCAAACACAAATCTTTCTAATACTATTACTTATAAAGTTATGTTTACCAGAAAAGAAAATCACTCAAGTTTCAGCCAGTTTTGTTCATTAAAAATATAATTCAATGGTATATTTTAGTTTAGATCATAGATAAGCTTTTCAGTCATCTAGGAAAAAAGCTTCATTCCATAGACTGGTTAGATACAGAAATGGGATTGGAAAAGAGATGCAGATCCAGTTTTTATTAAAAAGTCATTATTATCCTCTGTGTGCTGAGTTCTCCTTAATTCTGGAGTGATAAAGTAGACAATCAACCTTGCCCTTGAGGAAATTCAAATATGAATTATAAACAAAAATATATATATATGCTATAAAATAAAATATAAGGTGTATAATCACAAAGGAGCCCTGGTGGTTCAATGCTTAAATATTTGACTGCTAACCAAAATGTCAGCAGTTCAAACCCACCAACTACTCTGCAGTAGAAAGATGGGGTAGTCTACTTCCATAAAGATTACAGCTTTGGAAAGTCTATGAAGTAGTTCTACTCTATCCTACAGGTCACTATGAGTCACATGCAACTTAATGCCACTGGCTTTGGTTTAGGTTTGGAATCAAATACAGGAAAACCATGAAAGTCAGGACACATGTAAGATGGAAACCAATTGAAGAAGGAAAATTCAAATATTGTCCACTAAATAGACAGCTATAAAAAAGTGGTTACTGCCACCTGTAAAAGACAGAGAACTTGGAGTCACAGAAAAACAAGGCACTCCCCTTGAGTTCTGGCTCTCACAGGTTTCACTCTACAATCAGTCCCTGGGTGAGGAATGTCTGATTTTTGTACTGCCCAGTCCATACTTAAGAACCAACTCCTGGAGTTCTGATAAGATGGTGGAATAAGCAGACAAACTACCCAGACCCACTTTAACAAAGATAAGGGAAACCAATTAACACAGATACAGAAGATAATTCTGCAGCTGTGAGCTTTGAAAGATAGGATACAGAAGTGGACTAAACTCCAACTAGTAGAAGAACCTGCAAGAAAACACTGAAAAAGGAGACACATGGAGCTGCAGTCTGTCAGGAATCCTGACGGAACAGACAGTTTGGATATTGTTGAGTGGTATTAGGACCTAAGAATTAACCTAAAATTCAGCCCTGCTAGCCTTACTCACTTTTAACTGCTCTTCACAAAGAGTTAACATAGATATAAATACAACAAAATCACAATGTTTCAGAGACAACAGAGCATCACAGTCCACACAAAGAGGCAAACTAAGACAGAAGAAACAAGGGAGCAGGATACAGACTCAGAACACATCCCTGAAGAAGAAACATCCTTGGAACTCCTTGATAAGGAATTTAAAAGAATTATATTTAGGTATCTCCAAAGAATTGAAAGACAGATCAAGGAAAACACTGACAAAATTAAATACTGGCAAAATATTAGAACAATCTCAGAAGAAAATACAAGAAAAAGTGAAAAAATAAATGAAAAATTAGAAACGATACAAAATCTACAAATAGAAATCCAGAAGATTAGTACTAAATTTTCAGAAATAGATAACACAATGAAGGGGAAAGGAGTCAAATCAAATCAATGTGAGACAGAACTAATGAGATTGAAGACAAATACCTGAATACTTCTTTGGAAAAGGATCAATCAGAAAAAAAGATCAAAACAAAATGAAGAAAGTCTAAGGTTCATGTGGGATACCATCAAAAGGAATAATCTTCGTGTAATCGGAATTCCAGATTAGGAAGAGAAAAATAAAACCACTGAGAAAATTGTCCAAGATTTGTTGTTGGGGAACTTCCCTGATATGATGAAAGATGAGAATATATCCATTCAGGAAGTCCAAAGAACCCCAAAAAGGATAGACCACAAAAAAAAATTACCAAGGCATATCGTCAAATTGATCAAAACCAAAGACAAAGAAAGAATCTTGAAAACAGCACAGGAAAAATGAAAAGTTGCCTACAAAGTACAACCAATAAGAATAAGCTCTGACTTCTCAGGAGAAACCATGCAGGCAAGAAAGTAATTGGATGGTACATATAAAACCCTGAAAGAGAATAATGTCTAACCAAGAATTCTATACCCAGCAAAACTCTCCCTCAAATATGATGGTGAAATTAGGACATTTACAGATAAACAGAAATTAAGGGAATTTGTTAAAACTAGACCAACCTTACAAGAGATACTAAAGGGAGTCTTTTGAACAAAGAACCAATAATAGCAAGCAACAATGACCATTAATACACAAAATAACATAACCCAGAAACCAACACAGCTATGGAAGTATCCAAAGTAAAATAAGCTCACAAGATTGTAAACAGGGAACCAGAGACTTCAATTGGCAAATTAAGACAACTACAAACCAAAAAGAGGGAAATACTAGTGTAGTTACAGAACTTCTAAATGGTGAGGAAGTCAAGAGAGTTGCAAGTCAGAATGGACTATTCTAAACTCAGAGATAAAATTATAAATCACAGGGTATCCTCAAAGAAAATTGAAAAATCTTCAGATAACAATAAAAGGGGAGGACAAGCAGAAACATTTAGCAATTACTAAAATAATAGCAACAAAGGAAATGATAACACAATTCATAAACATAATGATCTCAGCACAGAAAATTTTATGGAACAAAGAAACCAGGGTCACCATGAAAAAACACCAAACAAAATGACAGCAACCAATTAATACATGTCAATAATTATACTGAATGTCAGTGGATTAAATGCACCACTCAAGAGATGCAGAGTTGCAGATTGGATAAGAAAACAAAACCCATCAACATGCTATCTACAAGAGACACATCTTAGAGACAAAGACAAAAATAGACTAAAAATCAAAGGTTGGAAAAAGATATATCAAGCAAATGGGAACCAAAAAAAAAAACAGGAGTGGCAATGCTAACTTCTGATAAAATCAACTTTAAGACAAAAACTACCATATGAGACAAGGGAGGACATTATATATGATTAAAGGATCAATTGAACAAGAAGTTATAACCATAATAAACCATGGACACAATGAAAGAGCCCCAAAATACATATATCAGACTTTCACAGAATTGAAGAGGCAAATAGATGACTCCACAGTCATAGTGGGAGACTTCAATATATCACTTTCAATGAAAGATATAATAACTGAAAGCAACTCAATAAAGACACAGCAGAGTTAAACAATACAATCTACCAGCTTGACCTTATAGACATCTACAGAGCACTTTGCCCAACAGCAGCACAATATACATTCTTTTCCAGTGCACACGGAACATTCTCTAGGATAAACCATATGTTACATCATAAAGCAAGCCTTAATAAATTTAAAAACATTGAAATACTGCAAAACATCTCCCTAGAGCACAATACTATCAAATTAGAAATCAACAATAGGAAGATCCAGGGAAGCAGAGGAAACACATGAAACTGAACAACACTCTCTTTAAGAAAGACTGGGTAAGAGAAGAAATAAAAATTGAAATTCAAAAATTCCTTGAATCAAATGAGAATGAAAACACAACATACCAAAATCTTTGGGACACAGCAAAAACTGTGATCAGAGGCCAATTGATAGCAATAAATGCACACATCAAAAAAGAAGACATAAAATCAACACTTTAGACCAATATCTCCAACAATTAGAAAAAGAACAGCAAGAAAAGCCTACGGTCACCAGAAGGAAGGAAATAATAAAGATTCGAGAAGGAACCAATGAAACTGAAGGTGGAAAGACAACAGAAAAAAATCAACAAGACCAGAAGTTGGTTTTTTGAAAAGGCTAATAGAATTGACAAACCACTGCCAATGTTAACAAAAGAAAAGAGGGAGAAATACAAATAACGCAAATAAGAAATGAAATGGGTGACATCACAACAGATCTAACTGAAATAAAAAGAATAATATCAGGATACTATGAAGAACTGTACTCCAATAACTTTGAAAATCTGGAAGAAATGGACAGATGTCTAGAAACACACCACTTACCTAAACTAACACAGGCTGATGTGAAAAAGATGAACAGATCCATAGCAAAAGAAGAAATTGAACAGGTCACAAAAAATTACCAACAAAAAAAAGTCCTCATCTGGACAGTTTCATGGAGAACTCTACCAAATGTTCAGAGAACTGACAACAATCGTACTCAAAATATTCCAAAACATAGAAAAGAATGGAATCCTCCCAAATTCATTTTATGAAGCATAACCTTGATACCAAAACCAGGCAAGCACATAATTCAAAAGGAAAACTACAGATCAATATCCCTCATGAATACAGATGCAAAAATCTTCAACAAAATCCTAGCCAATACACACCAACAACATATGAAAAAAAAATCATTATGACCAAGTGGGGTTCACATCAGGTATGCAAGGATTGTTCAACATTAGAAAAACAACCACCGTCATCCACCACATAAATAAAACAAAGGAAAAGAATCACATGAGCATATCAATTGATGCAGAAAAGGCAATCGATTAAATCCAACATCCATTCCTGATCAAAGCTCACAGCAAAATAGGAATAGAAGCAATTTCCTCAACATTATAATGGACATATATGCAAAACCAAGAGCCAACATTACTCTCAGTGTAGAGAGACTGAAACCATTCCCCTTGTGAACAGGAACTAGACAAGGATGCCCTCTTTCACCACTTCTATTCAACATTGTATTGGAAGTCCTAGCCAGGGAAATAAAGCACAAAGGGGAAATCAAAGGTATCCAAATTGATAAGGAAGAAGTCAGACATCTTTATTTGCTAATGATATGATCCTATACCTAGAAAACCCAAGAGACACTGCAAAAACAAAAAGAAAAACAACTACTGGAACTAACTGAGAGATTTAGCATAGCAGCAAGATACAAGATCAACATCCAAAAATCAGTTGGATTTCTCTACACCAGCAAAGAGATTGCTGAAAAAGAAATAAGGAAATCAATACCATTTACAATAGCTAGCTACATAAATAAACAAACAAACAAATAAGTAAGTAAGTAACCAAAATACTTTGAAATAAATTTTACCAGGGAAACAAAAGACCTGTACAAAGAAAAGTATAAAAGACTACTTCAAGAAACTATAAAAGATATACATAAATGGAAGAACATACCATGCTCATGGATAGGAAGATTGAACACTGTGAAATGTCAACTCTACCTAAAGCAATCTACACATTCAATGAAATCCAAATCCAAATCCCATCAACATTCTTTAAGGATATGGAAAACCAATCACTAACTTCATATGGAAAAGAAAGAGACCTCAGATAAGCAAAGTAGTATTGAATAAGAAGAACAAAGTAGGAGGTCTCCCACTCTTGGATATCAAAACCTATTATACAGGCACAGTAGTCAAAACAGGCTGGTATTGATACAATGACAGACATATAGACCAATGGAATAGAATTGAGAACCCAAAAATAGATCCATCAACCTATATGGTCAGCTGATCTTTGACAAAGGGGCCAAAATCGATTCAATGGGGAAGAGATTGTCTGTTTAACAAATGGTGCTGGCAAAACTGGATACCCATTTATAGAAACATGAACAAGATCTGTACCTCACACCATACACAAAAACTAACTCCAGATGGATCAAAGACTTAAATATGAAACCTAAAATTATGAAGTTTCTCAAGGAAAAACTAGGGGCAAATTTAGGGGCCCTAATATATGGCGTAAATAGACTATCATGCATAACCCAAAATGTTATAACAGCAGAAGATGAATTTGATGAATAGGACCTTCTAAAATTAAAATTTTATTGGCTTCCAAAGACTACTCCAAGAGTCAAAATAGAAACTACAGATTGGGAAAAAAAATATCTGACAAGTGACTTATCTCTAGAATTTATAGAAAACTCCAACAGCTCAACAACAAAAAGACAAATAATCCAATTAAGAAATGGTCAGAAGACATGTATAGACATGTATTGATTTGAGTGAAGAGAAGGGTAATGTATCAAATGTGGGTGATCAACATGGTGGCACTGAGGAATAGGAAGACATAGAGAGGTATATGGGTGCTACAGACAACAAAAATGAACCCTTTTGCATGTACAGTACTGTGTTGTCAGTGAAGGATGATGGATCAATGGGTTGACAGGCTGAACTAACAGGTATGCCTAGTCAGGAGGGAGCATGCCCATGACCATGTGTAGGGTTGGGAGACAATATTTCTACAAGTATATTTGTATGTTCTATAAGAATTCCCAGGTATATAATAGAGCTGAAAAGGGATAAGTTTGTAGTCACTTCTTGGCCACAGCCAGCTACCCAGAAGGAGCTAATAGTTGGACCTGAGGGCCATAGGACCATAGTTGCAGGGGACATCAAGCTCAATTGGCATAACATGCTACACATAAACATTGTTCCACATCCTACTTTGGTGAGTAGTGACTGGGATCTCAAAAGCTTACAAGTGGCCATCTAGATGCAATAATGGGTCTCTCTCATCTAGGGTAAAGAAAAATGAAGAAAACCAAAGGCACATGGAAACAATTAGTCCAAGGGACTGGTACACCATGCGATCCTCATCCTATATGACTATGAGACCATAAGAACTAGATGGTGGCTGGCTACCACTGTCAACCCCTCTGAGGGGGATCTATGTAGGAGAACCTGGATAAAGTGAAGGAACAATGTGGAACAAAACTCAAAATCATTAAAAAAAAAAAAAAAAAAGGAGCAGGTTTGCTGGTCTGATAAAGCTTGATGGAACCACTGAGACTATGGCCCCTATCTGCCCTTCAGGTCTGGAATTGAATGCAGTCCCATGGCTTCCAGCCAAACCAAAAACAGGCACATGAACTGAGCATTTACATTAGGTAGATACACGTCTTGGAGAGATCAATCATGGGAAAACAGAAGGGCTGTGTATGCACAGGGAGACAGCTTGGGGGGCAGGAGGTCATGGGAGGAAAGGACACAGGGAAGAGGTAACTATGGGGAGGAAGTGGGAGGGGAGCTGTTGCATTGTGGGAAATTTCAGTCAATGTCATGAGACAAAGTGTGTGAGAGCTGCTCTATGGAAAGTGAATTTGCTCTATAAACTTTCACCCCACTCAAAATAAAAATTAGAAAAAAAAAAGACCCAACTCCCATAATGCTTTCCCTTTCCTTCCCCTCCCATGGATCCCTTCTGGGAGGAAATGATGTGTTGCTGCTTCGTTAATCACAGCACCATACACTCACTGGCCTAGCTCTACAACCACCTTTTCCTCTTCCTCCTTGATACCTTCAGCTCCCAGTCTTTGCAATCTCCTTTCTCCTTGCTGGGGAACTTTACTGCTCTCTGTGACCCTGTCCTCCAGCATCCACCACACCCCCAGGAAGCACCCAGCTGTCCTCCTCAACCATGCCTCTGTGCCTAGGGAATTTTATTGCACTATCCTCTGCCCTTTCCTCCTCCTCCTCGCCACCCTGCCTCCCTTTTCTCCTCCAAGTCTTTCCTCTGGTTGGCTGCCCTGACACTGCCAGCCTGCTCCTTGGCCAGCCAACCTGAGGGCATGGAAGCACCTGTGCCCATGCATTGCTCCGTTGCAGCCAATGCCATTGTGGTCATGGCAGCTGCCAGTCCTTGGTCTGGAAGAGTCCTGGGCTCCCTTCATGTCTGCACTGCCTCACTCTGCCCCACCTGCAGTACCCACTGGCTTGCCTACCTCCCCTGGATCGGCAGTTTGCATCAAAACAATACCCCATGGCTCAACTTTCAGCCAAATGGTAGCCAGGCAATCACATTCAATAGAACAATCAATCATAAGAGATCAAAAGGGTAGCATTTGCCCAGGGATAAAGCTATGAAGGCAGAAAGGGATAGAAAAGAAGGGGGAAAGAAAAGGTAAACACCAGGGGGAAGTGGGAAAGGTTCTGTCACATATGGGGATTGCAATGAATGCCTCAAAACAAGATGCATATGAATTATTGAATGGAAAATCAGTTTGCTCTGTAAACTTCTATCCAAAGCACATTTAAAATAATACTATTATTATTACTGTTTTATTATGTTAAATTATTTTAGTGTATCTGGAAGTGCATATTTAATGTATTTTATACACTGAAAAGTACATTATAAATGCTTGTACTAAGACAAACATTTGACTAACTGATGTTAGACAAGTACAAATTTGACTTACAGAACAGAGCTAGGAACTGAACTTTTTCATAATCTGTGTACTGCTTGTATTTAAATTATATGGTACAGATAATATATATAAATAACATGACGATTTGAAGTAACACAAATAGAATCTAGCCTCAATTTTCTAATTCATGTGAAAATATTTACTGGTATAATTGTGGTAAACACAGGTTTCTGACTAACTGCTTGACCTAGTTCATTTGCTTTACTTAAATATATCAGTGTTGATATAATCAAACACCCAAATCATATAAAGTCTGATCTTTTATATTGAATTGCCCAGGCAATTTAATCAAGATGGCATCACCTGTGGCTCATATAGACACAGTTTCAGCATCAACTCCCTTGTGCCAGTTTCTTCCAGGCAGAGAAAAGAGACATTTTGTTTAGACCTTATCAGGCATATTAGGGACAAATGGAACACTGGACAGAACAACCTGAGCTCTTCAATTAGGACTGTACGTCCTCAAGGAGTTTCTAGCACCACTGCAAATAAGTGCTATTAAAATTAAAGTGACTGAAGGCTTTAACCACATACTGAACTTGGCATTTAGAATACTACAAAGAAAAACAAATTATTGACAGGCCAGTATTACCAATAATTCTTAGAACAGCTGCTACAAGGGCTTGCAGGACTTCTGCTCATCCTATCTCCTTGTCTTGATAAAACCACTTAAACTATACCAAAACCTTTGCAATTTACATTTCCTTCAAATTTCTGAAAGGTGATTGCAGACCATGTCTTGCATTTATCTTATATCTGCTATTCGCCAAGTAGGTGTCCCTGTGTGGTGCAAATGGTTAACACACTTGGCTGCTAACTGAAAGGGTGGAGGAGAGAGTCCACACGGAGGTGTCTTGGAAGAAAGACCTATTAATCTCTGAAAAAATCATCCGTTGAAAACCTTATGGAGCATGGGTGTACTCTCATACAAATGCGGTTGCCATGAATCAGAATCAACTAGATGACAATTTTTTCTTTCTTTCTTTCTTTTTTTTTTTTTAACCCTCTCAATATTTCACTGCTAACCAGAAGGCTGGCGGTTCAAACCTACCAGCCACTCCTCGGAAGGAAGGTTGGGCATTCCTACTTCCGTAGTGATACTGCCTTGGAAACCCAAGGAGGGGTCGCTATGAGTCGGGGCCGACTCGATGGCAAATAACAACAACAACAATGTCCCCTGAAGTTAATGTAATCTTATAACTTGCTTAGCCAATGAAATGTGAGCAGAAGAAAACAAAGTCACTTCCAAGTGGATGTGGATAGCCACAGTGTGACTTGCCATGCTTTTCCTTTGCCACAGGGACCAGGAAAGAGAAGACAGGGTCCTGGAGTGAAGATGACCTGGAGCAAAATTTCCTGCCAATCCAAGATAAACATATATATAATGAGTGACCTCTGTGGCTTCAAACACTGGGATTTTGAAGTTATGGGTTTCATTTGTAACATAACATATCCCTTCCTGATGGATCAATACTTGGCAACACAAAATTTATTTTTGGAAGGCAAAGTGAAAAGCACCATAGAATAAATATTTAGTGTATATTTTTGACAATCTATATTATATAAAGTTCCGAGAAAATAAGATTAAATTATATCAGCACAGATTGAACAGCAGGACCATCAAATGAGAATGTGACTTTGCAAGAGTTGAGCCTATAGATACATATTTTAGGAAAAATTATCATTTATTATTTGTAAAAGAACTGGTGATATGGGTTATAGATCAAGGTCTAACCTTATGTGATCTGGAGTGAAATATTAAATTTCAATAGTTCAGTTTCCTCATGTTGAAATAAAAAATGTAACAATACTTCTCTTTTAATTCCCTAGAAAGTTGTAAGAGTAAAAAACTATAGTAAGTAAAACTTTGTGGAAAAGCTAACACACAATATATACAAAAATATTATTTAATTACTCCTAAAGGCTGTACAACAAGGTAAAAAATGTCCTTTCCTTATCCTTTTTTTTTATATACTACTAATTGTTAGTGAATATAATTCTATCAAGATCCTTTAGCAGAAAAATTAGAGTATAATAAATTTCATATTTGGGTGCTCGTTCTCATTCCAGATCATTTCCAAATAAATTACAGCGTAGATAACATTTACAAAATGAGATATTCTGCATTGAGTCACTGAATTTATCTTGTTTTAATTCATCTCTATCTTTCCAAATTGGTTACTACCAGCCAAGGCCAGGCACTTATCATCTCTCACCTATACTATTACAATTTCTCCTAACTTGATTCCAATTCTTCAATATCTTTCTGTTAACTCATTCCATGTCTGATCAACTGTCATATTAATATTTCTAAAGTGCAACTTTGAATATATCACAGCCTCATTTAAAATAAATAAACTTTAAAACATGCCAGAATTTTGATAAATTTATGGACGGGTGAAAGGCAATCCACACAAAGGAGAGGTGACAAATTAAATTAAGAAAATAGGAAGGAATTCAAACTCAACAGAGAAATCTCCCATACAAGAATAAAATTGAGCCAAACTAGGAGGTTAGGCCAGAGAGTTTAAAACTTAATTATGAATTCTGATGTTAATCTGGATGCACTATTGGATTGAAGATGAGAGAGCATGAGATCAAGGTATCTGGTTAAGAGGTGATTGGAAAATTCAGAAATTAAATGACTAAGCCTTTTGGGTAGGCTAAAAGAACCCTACAGTAATAAAAATAGATATTCATGTTGCTAGAAACAACATAATGAAACATGACAGAAGGTTATAGTTAACCAGCTGGGGCAAGTACAACACATGGCTAATATACCATCTAAATGGAAATGACTATCTTCAAAATGATCAGTGAATTTGCTGTTTACATAGCAGCTTCAATTCCTTATACTTAAGACAGGTCTAATATAACCAATTCTAACAACCAGCAATTGCCAGTTTCTAAGTAGACAGATATTTCTATCAGTCTCATGGGGTTCAGAAATACATAAGCTAAGAAGAAAAATGTTTGTTCTTTTTCCTTCATTTCCTAGGTCCCTAAGGGAAGGTCTGACCTGAATCCAGTTGTCATCTTAGGCCAACACAATGTATTTACTTATTTCCTATCTGTCTGTCTGTCTGTCTATCATCTGTCTATCTATCTATCATCCCTCTATGCATCTATTTAATTATTTATTACTTATTTACTTTCAGGTAGAGAGTTAAAAATTTCAGTATTTCACATGATAATAAAGATATGTGACTTCTATTGAAAATGTAGATTTGGGAACAGCTAAGTCCTCTTTCTGGGGTGACAACTGACTGGAATTCAAATGAAATGTGCCCTCAACAGTCCTATACAGTTCCTCAGAGAGTGATAGTCTAAATTTCTAAACAAAGATTTTACCCCTTTCCATTTTACTAAAATGAAGCAAAATCCTACAAGCAAATATAAAAACTGATATATCCAAGGCTGTTTGTATTATAAAGAAAGGTGGAAGATACAGAGACCCATCCTTGAGTGCATACTACCTATCATGGGAAGGAATTTCTGAGGCACCTAGTTAGAAATGGCATCCAGTCTGAAATCCTCAGAGGAACTCAGACACCAGGCTACCAGACTAAGGTGGTGCCAGGCACACAGGCTCTGAGGATTATAAAATGGAGGAGGTGCTCTTTTTAAAAAAGACAAAATTTTAATTGAAAATTAGATACCTTGATTTGGAAAATGCTCATGTAAGTAAGAGTCCCTGAAGTATAAATTTGTTAGGTGGACTGATTTCTACTGCCATCAACATCAGCACATCACTGCCACCAGCATTTAAGCATAATTCTGAAAGGTGGCAACAAGAGACATCATAAATACCTAGAACAGCATGAATACTTAAAACAAGGAGAGATGGAGGCATTCTCCATCCAGAACCAAACTCTTGCACAGAAATCTACAGTAAATAACAAAGTTGCTACTGTGATAAAAGAAGCAAAAAAATAAATTTCAGAGATGAGACACATTTTTTATTTGCTGGACTGCTGGGTCACCCAGACAATTACATGTATTCATGAGCAATGAAACAAGTTGTTATTATAAATTCTGAATCATGGATTGCATGACAAAAAAAATTACCTCCTCAAGTTTGTCTTTGCCAAAGAACTGAATCATTCACTGAACTAATATAGAAATCAATGTACTGGAATGAATTCACAGTACATTAACTCTTTGCAAGTTACTGTTAAAAAAAAGAAACTTTGAAATACTGCCAAGGTGTAAAATTAAATATGATTCTCCATCTTGATTTACACAGCATGCTGGTAATAGTGAATTTGTTTCACTAACCAATAAATTTGTTTCCTAATGGCTTATGTACCATCTAAATCAGGGATTTACATTTATTTAGGCTTCTCTTGTCTTCTAAACACAAACAGAGATAGCTTATGATTATATTCAATGACACATTTAACATTAAGTTCTTGTAAAGAAACAACACATGCAGGTGGGGAAAATTGAGATATATCTTTTTTTTTTTTTTTTCCTCTCAAAGAAAACTGACTACAGTCAATAGTCTTCTTGTTCCATTAAGAAAAGTGACAAAGGATGGTTGAAAATCCAAGTTCCCAAAAAAGAAAACTTATCAAAACAGAGAAACACTCTCAAGAGCAACCAGAAATTTCTCTTGGGGGAGAAAATAAAATGCAACTGATAGAGAGATGAATAAAGATTGTGACAAGGAAGATAATATAATTATTGAGAATCTGCTTGCTCTGGTCTTTGATTTCCTAATCTGTAACATGGAAGTAATAATACTATCTAACTGTTGATATAACATATAGTAATTGCAACTGTTACTGATATTAGAGTAAAACGGAGTAATATATAGAGAGCACTAAGGAAAAAAAAAACAAAAAACGTTGCCATCCAATCGATTCTGACTCACAGCAACCCCATGAGTTACAGAGTAGAACTGCTCTGTAGGGTTTTCTGGATATAATCTTTATGGAAGTAGTTCACCAGGCATTTCTTCTCTGGAGCTGTGAGGTGAGTATGAAGTGCCAACCTTTAGGTTAGCAGCCAGTTGCAAATAGATTGCAAGACCCAGCATATTATAATTGCTCAATATATGTTAGCTATCATTAACTATCCAAAAAAGTAAGAAAAAACTGAGATGGATGTATATTATGAATGTAAATTAAAACACATGTTAAAAAATTATATACAGATTTATATTTCAGGAATATATATACATGAAAATAAACAGATGCAGAGTGGACTGGAAGGTTATAAATTAAACATGAAGAAAATTAATGGGATTGGGGATACAGAGTGAAAGGGGAAATTATGAAATTGAATTAGAAATAAAAGGAGGATGTGCATGGACTGGTGATGAGAATGTGTAGGGACTCAGGCAGACCTTCTCTTAGGGAATTTAAAATGTGAGCTATAAGAAAGCTGGAAGAAACAGGGGAGGAAGGAGAAAGCCGGGATGTCAAACAAGAATCAGGAGACCAGAAAACACTCTGTTACAAGGACAGAGCCACTACCAAAACCAGTTGCCAATGAATCAGTTTCAACTCATAGCAGCAACATGCATGTAACAGTAGAACTGTACTCCACAGGGTTTTGAACGACTCATTTTTTTGGAAGTAGTTCACCAAGCCTTTCTTCTGAGGCCTCTCTGGGTGGACCTGAACCTCCAAACTTCCAGTTAGCTGGCCTTGCTGACCCTGTTCACCACCCCAGGATTACAAAGTCACTTCACTGGAGTGCAAAAAGCAGAAGGCAGAACCAGGATCCATTAAGAATTGAATTCCTCTTGAGCCAGAGTAAGCTCTGTTTGCTCCCTTACTTCCACATGCATCCGGGCAATGGGCCTCAATACTTCAAAGTGTTCTAATTTTTTATCACTAAAAATAGTCTACTAATACATCAGTGTGATTGTGTATTTCACAGAGAAAAGTTCTCAGGATGTCCTAAGACACTTTAGTTCAATTGTATCCACAAAACCTAAGGACAAAGAAAACTATTACGATGATCTTAAGGATAAAGTTTATCAAATTAATTAAATGCTACTTATTTAAATAGTAGAAGTGGAAAGGAATATAAATTTGATGAGAAATGTGAAATGTACCTCCTGGACTTCAAAGTCTTAGACATGAAGTTAAGGGACTTGAGGGGTGGTTTACAGGTGGTGTTAACCATTTTTTTTTTTTTTTTTTTTTCTTTCTTTTTTTAAATTGTGATTTGGGTGCAAATTAACAATGTCATTACTCAGATGCATGGAGTGATTGTTATAGGCAGTATATGATTCAAAATCCTTGATTTTTTTTTTTTTTTTTTTTTTAAGGCCTTTGAGAAAGAAGAGGAACAAGGACACTGTGATAGTAAATTTTTTTGTGTCAACTTGTTTAGGCTATGGTACCCAGTTGCTCAAACATTACTCTAGGTGTTATCATGGAGTAGTTACATGTGAATAAATCAGTTGGTTTTTAATAAATCAGATTATCATTTATAATGTAATATAACATAATGTAATGTAACATAATGCAACTTAATGTAATGCAGTAAAATGCAGTGACCTTAAGTCTAATGCAATGTAATGTAACACTCTCCATAAAATAATCGAATGCAATCATCTTACATAATGTAATCTGACATAATACAATCAATCCACTAGTTGAGGTGATACCAGTGTATGGTGGATCCTAAGCCTAATCACTTCTGAGTTACAAAAAGAACAGTACAGACACACACACACCTCCCACAGGAAGACAGAGGACATATGAGGATTGTTCTACAACAAAAGAATTCCATGGATCTCCAGCAAACACTAAAACCAGGAAAGAGGTTCATAGAAGGAACTGGCATGGCCAAGACCCTGACTGGGTCTCCAGAACTGTGAGAAAATAAATTTCTGTTCCTTAAAGCCACCTGCTTGTGGTATTTGTGTTACAGAAATACTAGGAAACTAAGACATTCATGGAAAGTAAATTATTCATTGTGCACATAGCTGAAGATTACAGTTTAAGATTTTTGGCTTTGAAATATAGCATCCTACCTGGCAAATAATTATGTACATCTAAGGAAGATAAAAATAAAACAAACCGAGGCGGGGCAAGATGGCGGACTAGGCAGAAGGATTGCACAGACCCTCTTCAACAAAGAAAAGGGAAACCAATTAACACAGACACAGAAGATAATC
>NW_006921929.1:762822-771726 GCF_000298275.1 Orycteropus afer afer
AAAAAATAAATAAATAAATAAATAAAACAAACCAAAAACAAAAATTAATGCCTTTTGCAGCTGACATGAACACCATAGGGCCTTCAGCTAAATCTGGAGTGGAGAGAAGACAAATGGATAGGTACAAATACAAAACTCACAACAAGATTAGAAACAAGAGTAGAGGAGGTCCAAGTCCTCAAAATAAAAAAATAGCACAGTGGAAATTCAGGAACAATATTTTTACCATCCATAATCTGTAAGATCAGCACAGAGATTGTGGACAATAAGCACAGTGAAGCAAAAACTCAGGTTATAGCAGTGGAGGAAATATATTCTAAAGTTATACCCCACATTATTTTTACCAGCCTGTTGAGCACCATCTCTGCTTGAAAGGAATCAGGAGCTGTTATAAGAATCTACTCTTTTCCTATGCTGCGTAGCTTGGCCTGGTTTCCAGTCAGTGAGACATTACCATTTCCCAGGAGCTCTGAGCCTACAGAAGTTGTAATATACAAGTCAACACAAATTTCTAATAGTGCTTGATTTTGACAAAAACTCATAAACACACTATTAGAGAGCTAATGAAGATTTCAATAAAGAAATGGGCATCTAGTGTCAAATGGCTTATTTAGATCAATTCCAAAAAGTGATCTATTTATTTATTTTTTTTTTCAAATGAGGTTATTGGCTGGTATGGAAGAAAGAAGTAGATGTGAAAGCAGAAAGGAATGTGACAAAAGCTTTCCTGATAACTTCATAAACAACTGTAAGGAGCTAGATGGGTTTTTGTAGTTCCCCAAACAATGTTGATGAATAGATCACTGTCATCTTGAGAGATGAATCTAGAGCTGAAAGCTGTGGTGGAAATGCTTGGTACTGTTTTGTTCGACAATTTGATTACCAAGTTAGGTAAAGACACAGATGGTATGTTTATCAAATTTTGATATGATATAAAGTTGAGAATTATAGTTAATATGCTAGATAGCAGAGTCAAGAATTAGGACTCCTGGTAAGCTAGAAAAATGAGTTGCAACTAACAATATGCAAAGGAATACAGGTGAAAGCATTGTTCTGGATCATGGAACTCAAAAGGCAAATAAACATATATACTTAATATGTTGTGGTTGTTGTTGTTATTTGCCGTCGAGTTGACCCTGACTCATAGCGACCCCTCCTTGGGTTTCCGAGGCAGTATCTCTACAGAAATAGGATTGCCCAACCTTCCTTCCGAGGAATGGCTGGTGGGTTTGAATATGTTTCTGGAAATAAAAAAGGAGCTCTGGTGGTATAATGCCTAAGGAATTTGACTGCTCACCAGAAGGCTGGAGGTTCAAACCCAACAGCCACTCCTTGGAGGGAAGTTTGGGCAATCTACTTCTGTAGCGATACCACCTCAGAAACCCAAGGGGGGGTCGCCATGAGTCAAATTGACTCAGCAGTGAGGGTGTTTTTGGGAATAAAAAGAAGATTATAGTAGGTCCTGTAAAACAGAATTCAGGATTTAATTAATTGAAAACTGAAAATGTATGAATAGTCACTATGCAAATCAAATCATGTGTTTATTTACTTTAATGTAAACCCCATTTACTCAAAAGTAGTTGAGATAGTTTACACAAACAAAACCAAACATGCACAATAGTACTATACAAAGATCCCAAAAGAGTGGGAAAACACAATTCAGTATTGGAACTATTATACCTCTATTCATTCAAGAGACATTAGTTGAGCAACTACTATGCCTAGTAGAGTATTCTTTGCCTATTATGCATCTACTCATTCTTCACTTTTCAGTTCAAATTTCTCTTCTTGATAGTGGCATTCCCTGATCCTTCAACTTAAATGATGATCCTTTGTTACTCTCTCATAGTCCCTTGATTCTGTCATAACATTTATGATGAACTATAATTATGTATTTTTGTGTGCATATTTCCTTAAATACATCTCAACTAACAGCTTGTAAGCTCTATGAGGGTAGGGACTACATCTGTTTTGGCTATCATTGGATTCTCTAGAGAAGCAAAATCTGTGAAGTATATATATATATACCCTTAGAGAGAGAGAGCTCTGGTGATGCAGTGCCTAAGGCATTTGACTGCTAAGCAGAAGATTAGCAGTTCAAAACCACAAGCTTCTCTATGGAAGGAAGATGAGGCAATATAATTCTGTAAAGATATATCACCTTAGAAACCCATTGGGGGTTGCTATGAATGGGAATTGACTCAATGGCAGTGGTGTACATACACACACACACACACACACACAGTGGGAAAAAAAAATATATATATATATAGAGAGAGAGAAATTTATTTCAGAGAAATGGTTCACACAGTTGTAGAAGTTGGAAAGCCTCAAATTCATAGGTCAAATGTCAAGCTGGAGGCTTATCTTAACCCACACAGCTGCAGGGCTGACAAACCCAAGACTGGCAGGCAGTATAGCAGATTGCTGACTTCAGTGGATGATAAATCCAAGATTAGCAAGTAAAATGGCAAATTGTTGGCTCACAGGTTGCAAAGGCAACAATCTCAAGACTAGCAGGAAATGCAGCAGACCACTGGTTCAGCTCCAAGAACCAGAGATAATGATGAGCTAGATGCAGGATTCAGATCCAGCAGAAAGCTGGAAATTGTTCATAGGACATCCATACACATATTGGAAGCAGGTCACACTCCTGAGGACTGTCCCTTTCAACTCACTGGTTGCTCATAGACTATTTCATCATGGAGGTAATTACATCATATCTCATTATAGGGGATGACTACAATGCAACTGCTTAAACTACTTAGAATCATGGTCTAGCCAAGCTGACACACAACTATCAAACCACCATATAACCAAAGTGTAGAATTGTGTTTGGTTCGTGATGCATATTCACTAAATATGTCCTGACCTACTGAGCAAATGACTCAGGGATCAGGATCTAAGGATCTGGAAAGGCAGAAAGACATGCAAAGGGATAGCGTGTAACATAAATCGAATTCTATCATGAAGGTAGAAATATTCTGTAAAAATACAGGAATTGTGAGGAGGTTGGGGAAAAGGCTACTTGGACAAAATGACTTGAATTGGGACTCAAAAGAAGACACGAGATTGAGGAAAGAACAGAGGAAAAAGATTGAAGTAATGAAAAGACAGATGTACTTTGGGAACAAAGGGAGGAAGTTCAGTGTGGTTTGGAGTATGTGGTATACATGAAATGTGTGGTTAACAATGACATTGGGACATTTTGTACCCTTTACCATCATTTAAGTATTTAGTATCAAATAGAAATACAGTGGAGAATAACAAGCACCATGGTGAAAGAGTTGGAAATTGTCATATGAATCAGAATAAAATAAAATCTAGATATTTATCCTGGAAAATAGACATTCATGATTGAAGGAGGTATTATATCTATTTTCAAATTTTTGAGATGTTCTAATGAAGGATAGATTTTTATTTATTTATTTAATTTTATAATTGGATAAAGTCTAATAGGAACTGATGGGTGGAGGAAACCATATTTAGATTTAACAGAAAAAAAAAAAAAAAAAACCTTTCACAATTTAGAGTTGTTTAGGTGATTTTGTCCCAATAAGTGCCTAATAGATAAGGAAATTCAAGGAGGCAGTAGATAATTCTTCTACCACCACCCTACATAAAACTATTTCTTAAGAGTTCTTCACAAGGTCATATCTTCCCTTTTTTAACATCATTCTTATCACCTACCTCAGCCCCTAAAATTATTCCAAAATTAGTATCTCAACTCTGTAATTAAAATTTTCATTTTCTTGACTTCAATCGAAAATTTCCCACTGTGTAATTTTTAATATCACTAATAATTGTTTTACTCACCCCTCCAACTGTCTGTACAGTCCTCTATATTCTACTTACAAATGTGATCCTTAGTTCATGTTACCGTCATCACTGACCTAGTTTTCAGAACCATTACTGATTCTATTTTGTTTCTGTACCTCCAAAGAGTCTATATATGTCTTTACTTCTTAAATACTTTTCTTCCTCCTTATCCCCATAAAAAATAAAAATAAAAAATAAAAAAAACCAAAAAAAACAAAAACGGTTGTGGTAGAGTTGACTCCAATTCATGGTGACCCCATATGTTTCAGAGTAGAACTGTATGCCATAGAGGTTTAAATGGCTGATTTCTCAGAAGCAGATCACCAGGCCTTCCTTTCAAGACACATATGGGTGGACCTGAACCACCAATCTTTTGGTTAGCAGCCAAGTGCTTTGAGGATGTTGACTGTTTGCACCACCCAGGGACTTCCCATTCCCATGGCCTCAGACTTTTCTCATTCTCACATAGACCACTGTAACTCTCTCCTAGCTAGTTGTTCTAATTTTGGTCTTTCTTTTACCTAATCTCACCTCAACCCTGAAGGCAGAATTATCTTTTCAAAATAAACATGAAATCCTATCACATCCCAGGTGTAGTAACTCTACTATCAAAACCAACAATTTCATAACAGTTTGGGATTTGAAGGATCAGTGAAAGAGATAAAGGTGGAATTGGCAAGAATTCCGTAGATTCTCTGTCTTCAGGCAATCTTATAGGGGGAAGACATTGAGGAACATCCACATTGGGTAAGTGTGTTCTAGGTAGACTTTATTTGGAAAACGTGTCACCACAGTAAAAAAAAGATTGAGAGCTGATCTAAAGCTGCTTGATGGAGGTGTGAACCTATGGACTCTAAATATCTGCAAATATTTCTCAAAGGATAGTAAACTTAAAACATTAACATAAAACTGCATCTTTCAGTTTTATATGGCTATGACCTATCACCATAGGGAAGTTATGCTTAGTTTTAGGTTGATATTTGTTTAAGTAATTCAAGGAGTTCCTGGTGGTACAAGGGTTAAGTGCTTCACTGCTAACCAAAAGTTTGGTAGTTTAAACCCATCCAGTGGCTAGCAAGAGAAAAAAATAAACAAACTCATGGTACACTCCCATAAAGATTACAGTCTAGAAAACCCTACAGGACACTTCCACTCTGTCACATGGGGTCACTATGAGTTGAAAGCTACTCCACAGCAACTTAACAAGAACAACTTAGCTACAAACCAAAAGGTTGGCGATTAGAATCCACCTAGTGCCACCTTAAGCAGCACTAGTGGTGTATTGGTTAAGGATTTGACTGTTAACCAAAAGGTCAGTATGAACCCATCAGCTGCTTTGCGGGAGAAAGATGAGGCAGTCAGTCTGCTTCTGTAAAGATTTATATCCTTGGAAATCCAATGGGTATTGCTGTGAGTCAGAATTGACTCGATGGCAGTGAGTTTTGTTTTGGTTTTTTTGGAGTGGCACCTTGGAAGAAAGTTCTGATGACCTATTTCTGAAAAACCAGCCATTAAACCCTGTGTAGTAAAGTTCTGCTCTGAGACACATAAGGTTGCTATGAGTTGTAATTGACTCAAAGGCAACTGGCTTGAGTTTTGTTTGTTTGGTTTTTTTATCAACTACATAATTCTACTTCCATAGTGATACCACCTCGAACCCAAGGAGGGGTTGTTATGAGTCAGATCTGACTCAACGGCAGTGAGTTTTGTGTTTTTACAGAGTTCTAATTAGAAGCTACATAATTCTAAGTAGAGCTATAAAACAAGTTCCTGAAAAACAAATTCAAACATTACTCAAGTGTGTGTGTGGGGGAATTCAAAACAAAAACAAACCTACTTGAATGACAAAGTTTCCTTAGTATATCAGGGTCTCTGGGTGCTGCAAAAACTTTGCTCTTGTTTACTAACCAAAAATTGGAGGTTCAAGTCCACCTAGTGGCATTGTGGAAGAAAGACCTGGCAATCTACATCAGTAAAGATTACAGCCAAGAAAACCCTATGGAGCAGTTCTACTCTGTAACACATGAGTTTGCCATGAATCAATCAGATGACAATCAGTTTGGTTTGGAATTTTTTCTTAGACATCAATTCCTGTGCAATCTAACTTCAATCATCATTTCCAAACTTATCTTCTATCATCTACATAGATTCTGGTCAATCCAAAAGCTATAGAGCAGGTCCTATTACTTTGCTGTCTCAGACTAGCCAGATTTCTGTGCACATCAAAGGAGGACTAAGTCTTTTGTCTCTTGCTGTACACTGTGGACATCTTATCCTTGTGCTCCACTCTGGGCATCAACCTTTAAATTCTCAGGAAAAGGGCCTTAGCTTCTCTCTCCTTCATCCTATTTTAATAAATCCACTGCTATGGAGTCTGAGTTATAGTGACCCTCTAAGATAGAGTAGAACTGCCCACAAAGTTTTCAAGGCTGTAACAAAGTGTGTATTGCCCAATAAGCAATATAACCAAAGGTTTACTTGTGTTTACTTACTAGCCATGTATGACCCCATGTGTGGCACACAGTATATAAGTCTATGATAACAAACCATAGCACACCCTCTCCTCCTTTGAGAACCAAATCAAATACACTTTCCTCTTTTAGATGTCATGTTTGAAATAACTACCCCCAGACGAATCACTCCTTCTACTGTCTTCCTAGTTCACTTTGTTTTCATTTCTTTTCTGGCACTTTCCACTTGCTAAAGGGGGAAGGAGGCAGCATCTTTTGACCTCCTCTCATTACACAAGAGGAAGACAGAATCACCATCAGCAGCCCAAGGTCTGTTCCTATGAGGCCAGACTTGCTGCCACTCTCCGGCCCTCTTAAAACCTTGACACCAACTGTCCCTCCCATGGCACTCACCACCTCTTTGCTGGGTTTGATTATTCACTGCAGTGGCCACACAGAATTTACAGATTATGGGGTTTATTAGGGAAGCAAAAATCTACAATTCAAGTTCAGGAACGTGCTCAGGATACAGTTCCTCGATCAAGACAGTCTCCCCTCTGCTTTGTCATTAGACATGCCTCTCTGGCCCTTGACCTCTCAGCCTGGCCTCTGTCTCTGTGGGCCAGGTATGCCTGCCACTCTGTCTCATGCCTATTGGTTCCACTTGCACCATCTCTCAGTCAGGTGTTTTTCGCAGCCGGGTGTTTTTCTCAGCCAGGCCTCTCTCTCAGACAGACATCTCTCTCTCTCTCTCTCTCTCTCTCTCCTCTCTCAGTTGGAAGTCTCTCTCTCAACTGTCTTCCTAGATCACTTTTTTCTTATTTCTTTTCTGGCAATTTCCACATTTAAATAAATTTATTTATTTATGACTTTACTGTAACAGAAAATTATCCAAGAAACCCTCCAAATGACTCAAAATTTCTCATGTCAATATTTTAGACATGTGTGTGTATATGTGTGTGTGTCTGTAAACACACACACATATACACATATACACACTTATTTTTCACCACAATATTGTTTTTTGAATTATTATAGATTCTTCTTAATTAATCTTTTAGACTTTTATTTTAATAGTTTTGTTGTTGTCAGGTGCCTTTGAGTTGGCTCCAACTCACAGTGGCCCTATGTATAACAGAAGACTAAGGTGCATCTAACCCAATGTATGGTATTTTCAATTGCTTCATATGCATGTGAAAGCTGGACAATGAACAAGGAAGACCAAAGAAGAGTTGATATCTTTGAATTGTGGTGATGGTGAAGAACACTGAAAATACCATGGACTGCCAGAGAACAAACAAATATGTCCCCAAAGAAGTGCAGCTGGAATGCTCCTTAGAAGAGAGAATAGCTAGACTTTCTCACCTACTTTGGCCATGTTGTC
This sequence comes from Orycteropus afer afer, assembly GCF_000298275.1. NCBI lineage: Eukaryota > Metazoa > Chordata > Mammalia > Tubulidentata > Orycteropodidae > Orycteropus > Orycteropus afer. Next base: position 770,476 of record NW_006921929.1, read on the forward strand.
AGAAAGGACCATTCCCTGGAGAAGGCTATCATCCTTGGTAAAGTAGAGGATCAGCAAAAAAGGAGAAGACCCTCAATGAGATGGATTGACACAGTGGCCCAAAAATGGGCTCAAGTATAGCAAGGATTGTAAGGATGGTACAGGATTGGGAAGTGCTTCGTTTTGTTGTACATGGGGTCTTTATGAGTTGGAGACAATGCAACAACATCTAACAACAGGATAACATTTCTGAAGTGTGTGAGATTAAGTCTTACCATTCTCACTTCTAAAGTGCATTTTGGCTGTATTTCTTCTAAGAGATTTGTTCATAATTCTGTCAGTCCCTGGTATATTTAATATTCTTCACCAACACTATAATTCAAATTTATCAATTCTTTTTTGGTATTCCTTATTCAGTATCCAGCTTTTGCATGCATATGAGGTGACTGAAGATACTATGGCTTGAATTAGCCACACCTTAGCTCTCAAAGTGACATCTTTGCCTTTTAACAATTTAAGGGGTCTTTTGCAGCAAATTGCCCAATGCAATACATTATTTAATTTCTTGACTGCTGCTTTCATGGGTGTTGACTGTGGATTCAAGTAAAATTAAATCCTTGACACCTTCCATCTTTTCTCTGTTTATCATGATGTTGTTTACCTGTTGAGTTGTGAGGATTTTTTTTTTCCATTATGTTGAGGTGTAATAGATGTTTTGAAACATAATTAATATGCATACAATTCACCCACTTAGAGTGTACAATCCAGGGGTCTTTATTGTATTCACTGATTTGTGTGACAATCACCACAATTTCAGAACATTTTTACCACCCAGAAAGAGAACCTGTACTCCTAACCCAATTGCCTCCAAACCCTTGCATTCTAGCTCTAGGTAACCACTAACTTATTTTCAGTTTCTATGTATTTGAATATTCTGGACATTTCCAATTAAAAAAATCACATGTTATGTGGTCTTTTGTGACTGGTTTCTTAGTATTATGTTGTCAGTATTCATCAATGGTGTAACAGTTATCAGTACTCCATTGTTTTATTGCATAGTTATTACATAATATGGACAAGTCACATTTTATTTATGCATTCATCTTATGAAGATTTTAATTATTTCCACTTTTTAGTTAGTAGATATAATGTTAGTGAACAATAGTGTATATATTTTTGTGTTGATATATGTTTTTATTTCTTTTTGACATATAGCTGGGTGGCACAATGCCTAAGGCATTTGACTGCTAACCAGAAGGCTGACGTTTCAAA
>NW_006921929.1:771918-786919 GCF_000298275.1 Orycteropus afer afer
TAAGGCATTTGACTGCTAACCAGAAGGTCAGTGGTTCAAACCCACCAGACACTTCATCACTTCATGACAGGAAAGGTGAGGCAGTCTGCTTCCATGAAGATTTAAAGCCTTGGATACCCACCCAATGGTGGTCTCTGTGAATTGGAATAGACTCAATGGCAGTGGTTTTGGTTTTTATGGTAATTCTATGTTCAGTTTGTTAAGGAACTGTTATCCAAAGCAGCTGCAACATTTTACATTCTTCCCAGCAATTGTTCACTTCTCATATTTCTACATCTTTGCAAATACTTGGTACTATCTGTCTTTTCAATTACAGACATCCTAGTGAATCTGAGGTGGTATCTCATTGTGGTTTTGATTTACATTTCCCTAATTACTAAAGATATTAGTGTCTTATTTTGACCTTTATTTTATTTTTTTGTTGTTGAGAATATATGCAGCAGAACATACATCAACACTTTCTACAAGCATAATTCAGTAACATTGATTATATTCTCCAAGTTGTGTAACCATTTGCACCCTCCTTTTCCAAATTGTTCCCTTTCATTAATATAAACTCACTGCCTCCTAAGTTTCCTATCTAATCCTTCAAGCTGCTATTGTCAATTTGATCCCACATAGGGAATTCTCAAAAAGCATAATGTTCAACACTTAACAAGTAGATATTTGTTAGTATTTAAGCTAAACTATTGTTGAGTTTTAAGAAGATGTCAAGGGATATTTTTGGTTTAAAGTTTAAAGATTATCTCAGAACAATATTTTCAGGGGTTCATCGAGCTTCAGTGGTTGCAGAAAGTACAGATTCCATGAGAATTTTCAATTTTGTTCTTCAATTACCCCTTTTTGATCAAGATTCTTCTATAGAATATTTGAACAAAATTTTCAACAATGGTACTCATACACCCTCTGGTTCTGATCTCATGGCAAAGGACACAGAGGTTCATGGACAGAATTTATCACACATTCCATTCTCTTCTCCTATTCCTTACTCTCCTTTTTTCTCTTTTCCTCCAGGCAAGTAGACATCAATTTTTGTGCTTATTGATAATCTGTATATCTTCTTTGGAAAAATATTTCTTCAAATACCTTGCAAAATTTTTAGTTCGGTTGTGTATTGTTGAGTTGTAAATGTTCTTTATACATTCTGGATCCAAGTGCCTTATCACATATATGATTACGGCACATAACAACAACAACAACATGGGCTGTTTCATTTTTTTGATGGGTTCCTTTGAAACACAGAAGTTTTTAATTTTGACAAGGTCCAGTTTATCCATTTTGCTTTTGTCACTTGTGCTTTTAGCTTGAACTTAAGAGGAATATAGAGTGTTTAAAACTGTTCGAATGATTAATGTCCTGAAACTTTTATCTCACTGTAATTCAAAAACTTAAAACATAATCTGACTCAGAGAGGGCAGATAATTCCAAATTTGGAAATTCTAAAGCAGTCCTACATTAGACTGTGACTAACAGTATGCCTATTCCTCTTTATATACTGGCATATAGTACCTTATGAAGAAGCTCTGGGACCATAGTGCCTAAAGCATTTGACTGCTAACAAGAAGTCTGGTGGTTCAAACTCACCACCCACTCCTTGGAAAGAAGGTTGGGCAATCTACTTCCATAGTGATACCTCCTCAGAAACCCAAGGAGGGGTTGCCATGAGTCGCATTAGACTTGTCAGCAGTGAGTATTTAGTGCCTTATGAAAGCTAGGTGTTTTATTACTGTTTGTTAAAAGAATGGTTGAAGGCATGGGTGAATGAACCACTGTTCCTAACATATTCCTTAATTAGGACATTTCTTGACTATATGAGTGTTTCAGACATTTTTAGTGGCAGAAACCTCTTTTCAAATGAGAACTTACTTCTAAACTATGATCTCCAAAAATAAAGTAGGTCAAAATTTTAAAACACAACAAAATAAATGAACAAGATAAATCAAATATGTGATCTTGAGGACCTACTCAATGCCCTCTTACACCCCCCAAAATTGAAGAAAATTGTTGATTCCATATTATTGCTCTTCAAGGAAATAGCCAAAAGCCTTGTTTACTTATTTCATTACAATCCCTTACCCAACAATAGTTTACCTAATATTTTTCCCGTTACATATCAATTGTTCAAATTATTTCTCCTCTGTAAATATTGCATAACATAAAGACATATAGACAATAACACTAAGTGAATGCTTCTAATACTTGAAAGAAATTTCCAATTGGATTTCATTTGTACATTTGCAAGGAATTTAGCATGAAGCCATAACAGCCTTCTTAACATATAGTTGCTGTTGTTGTTAGGTAGCTTTGAGTCAGTTCCAACACAGAGCACACTATGTACAACAGAACAAAACACTGCCTGGTCCTGTGCCATCCTTACAATTTTTGCTATATTTGAGTCTATTTTTGCAGCCACTGTGTCAATCCATCTTGTTGAGGGTCATCCTCTCTTTTGTTGACTCTCTACTCTACCAAGAATGATGTCCTTCTTGAGGAATTGGTCCCTCCTGATAACATGTCCAAAGTTCTGTGAGATGAAGTCTCACCATCCTTGTTTCTAAGGAGCATTCAATAATATCTCCCCAAGATTTACAGGTCCTAAACTCTGAAGCCTGAGCATGCTCCCTTACATGGCAGAAGAGACTTTACAGATGTGATTAAATTAAAGACCTTGAGAAGAGAAATTATCTTGGATTATCTAGCTGGGTAATCACAAGTGTTCTTACAAGAGGGAGGCAGAAAGGGCTTTGACACAGAAGAAAGTAATGTGAAACTGAAGCTAGATGCTAGGCTACTGGCTCTGAACATGCAGAAAGCAGCCATGAGCCAAGGATCCAAAGAATGCAGCTCTACAAACTGAAAAGGAAGGAAATTGATTCTCCCCCTAGATCCGCTGGAGATAACCTGGCCCTGCCTATACATATATTCGAGCCCAGTGAAACTGACTTTGGACTTCTGACCTCCAGAACTATGAGAGAATGAATGTGCATTGTTTAAAGCCACCACATTTGTGGCTTTAGTCTTAGGAAACTGATGCACAATGTATCTAAAAATTCTTTATACAGAAGCATAAATTCATGTTCTGTGTTTTGTTAAAAAGTATGTCTGAATGTGCTGACACTTTGCCAGATACTTGGGACAACAGAGGGAGGCAGTAGACACTATCCCACCTCCAAACAACACACAGACCTCTGTGGAAGAGTGAATCATCAATAATGTAGGTAAAATAGGACAAGTGCAAAGAGTTGGGACCTGCCTCTTGCTACAGGTCATAGCATAGATTTTCTTAGATCCTAATGACTTTTAGGGGTCAGAGAAGAAGTCAGGTCAAGAATTAGTACATTACATCTGGACAGATTATTACGAGTAGACTAGAGAATTAGATTTAAAGAATGAGGAAATATTAATGTCTAGAGGAAATATTAACAGCTATAGGAAAAAATACAAGTACAGAGGCAAAAGCCCCCAGGAGAGTGAATGGTATGTGTTGAGCTGTGCAAGAACCCTAGAAAGACTGGCGTTCAGTGTGGGGAGGATGAGCAATGAGACTTCAGTGGTCAAAAGGATAAAATTATGAAAGGCCTTGCATCCCATCTGGGCCAGAGGTCACTACTGAGGGTTTGTTTAAACCTTATAAGAGTGATCATCAGACCTGCTTTTTGGACAGATTCTTATTGAAATGTGAGAACTGTTTTGTGAGAAGGTGGGGTGAATCAGGACAGAGAGCAGTGATACTGCAGTGAATCAAGGTGTAAAATGAGAGCAAACTGAGCTAGCAGGGGGCAATGAGGATGAAGAGAAATTGATGCAAGAGGGAGACTTTATTAAAGCAGTAGAGTTATATAAATTGTTATAGCAAAAATTATGATTTTGTTTGTTTGTTTGAATAGTAAAAGAGGTAAAATCACATGAAAAACATAGGAAAAAATTCTTCATCTTGAAAATTTAAATTTCCTTGCCCCAGAGTATGCATTTTTGCTTTTTCAAGCGGTAAGCTGAAGAGTCTTACAATGACCCAGAAAACATAAAGGTGTAGATGATTCAGGTCACTTGGGAAAAACTGCAAATGTTGAAAAAGTTTCTGTTCTTTCTGCGAGCTGGAATAGAGTATAATTTTTCACTCCCTGCTGTGTGGTGGGCTTGTGAGGTGAGATCATGTAGCAAGTTTGTCTTGTATTCTGTATTTATAAATCTTTGTTGAACTTTCTCAAATGCTATCTTAACTACTTCAGTTAATAAAGATTCAATTTTCCAGTCTTCAAGTACACTTTCCCAACTCAGCCAAAATAAACCTGTTGCCTTTGAGTCAATTCCAACTCATGGTGATCCCACATGTTTGGAATAGAACTGCACTCCATAGGGTTGTCAATGGCTATGATCTTACAGCAATAGATCACCAAGCCTTTCTTCCATGGCAACCACAGGGTGGATTGAAACCACCAATATTTTGGTTAGTAGCCAAGAGCAACCCTTTTTGCTACCCAGGAACCCTCTGACAAAATAATGTGGCTTTTGTTTTTATATGTACATAGTTATAACAGAAATCTATCAATTATATGAAATTCAACATACATATAGAATATAAACTTTATAAATGTATTAAAATTAAATTCACATTTCTCCACTGTAAGCATGTGAAATAATATTATTCCTAAGTTCACAAAGATATTCTTTAGTTGTTTTCTTTTTTTTTTTGTCTCTGTTACCTATACCTGCATATGACAGTTATTGTTGTTGTCTTCTGTAGAGTCAATTTTGACTCATAGTGACCCTGTAGGACAGAGTACAACTGCCCCATAGGGTTTTCCTAGGTAGTCCTTTATGGGAGCAGATTGCCAGATCTTTTCTCCTGCAGAGCTTCACAGTAGGTTTGAACTGCTGATCTTTTGGTTAGCAATTGAGCACTCAATTATTACCCCACCAGGGCTCCTTTTATATGATAGCAAATTAGTAAAATGTTAAACAGAATTAAGAAAACCATGCTAAATCACTTCTAGATAAAATAACTGAAGACAATTTCCTATCAAAAGCAATCACAATCTATCTGCTATTAGATATAAACAGATTGTACTTTTTCATTTGAGAAATTAATACTGATGCACAAAGTTATCACTTAGAAAATTATTTTTCTGCTTTTCACCATTCATTGAAAAGTATTACTCATCCACCTGTAGCAAAGCAATCTTGCCTCCTTTAATCTCAAATTGTATATCAAGAGCAACCTTGTGGTAGTTAAATTTGAGTGTCAACCTGGCTAGGCCTGGTTGAGTGGCTGGGCAGCTGGATGTAGTATTCCCCATGATGAGATGGTAATCAACTTCTTGATAGTATCTACTGTGAGCAGCTGAGTAGCTGCCTTTAGGATGTGATCTGCTTCCTGTATATAAGGAGAAGGCTTGGGGAACGGTCTCTACCTTATGTCATGCTTGAACCCTGCACATAGCCGTGTCGTTGCTCAGCAGTCTGCCATGCTCTGCTGACCTGGGAACTTTCAATGGACTTGAATGAATGGCCTGCCATGTGGTTTGGTAACATCAGGACTATGCCTTTTTACTTGTCAACCTTGGGCTTGTTAGCCTCAGCAGCCAGTAGCTGTCTGAGTGAAAAAAAAAACCTCTAGCTTCAGTGGGCCAGGCGCAGGAGGCAGAGCTGAAGCCCAAGGTTGAGGGTCTTTGACCCAGACACTAGAGCCTGGAACTTTAAACTCAGACTTGAAGGCTCCAAATTGTAAGAATAAACTCCTGTTTGTTAAGGTCATACAATTTGTGGCATATTCCTGTCAGAATGGCACTAGGTAACCAGAACAAACCTCATACCAGGTATTTTATAGTGTTTGTCTGATCCTGTATTGCACATCTGACATCTACTTTTTCTATGCACAGCTGTTTTCCCAAAAAGCTTATTAAACACACAAATATATTCAAGATTTTTATACAGGATTATGTGAATTGATTCTTGTCATGTCTAATCTAGTTCTTTCCTTCAGCCAATATTTATTGAGAACCTGAGATGGACCAGACTCTGTGTTAGATATTTAGGATGGAGACAAGAACATGACTGATCTTGAATCTCATTGAGCTCTGGTTTCATAAGAAATCCAAAATCCAAACCCATTGCCAGAGTTGATTCTGACTCACAGAGACCCTATAGGACAGAGTAGAATTGCCCCATCGGGTTTCCAAGGCTGTAAATCTTTTTCTCCTGAGTGGCTGGTGGGTTCAGACTGTTGACCATTTGGTTAGCAGCTGAGAATTTTAACCACTGTGTCATCATGTCTGACTTTCAGTTTCATTTCAGAAATACAAATCTAAATGGATATAATTTCTTTTTTAAAAAATAAAGGTAAATGCAATTTTAAGAATAAGCCCAGGAATCAGGGGTATCCTCAATGATGGTCCCTCACACATCCTAGGAAGTAGGGAGATGTTCACTTAAACAAACAACACCTGGCCTTAACTGAAAGAATGAGACACTTTATGCAAGGAGGATGTAGTAGTTAAGTTTGCGTGTCAATTTGTCTGGGCAGTGGTTTTGAGTGGTTTGGCAGCTGGATATAGTTATTCCTCATGATGAAATTGTAATAATCTCTATGGTGGGATTTTCTGTGAGCACCTGATCAGTTGAAGAAGCATTGCCTTTGGGGTGTGGCCTGCTTCCAGTATATATGGAGAAGCTTTGAGAAAGGTCTCTACCTTTTTGGTGTATCTGGATCCTGCATTTGACCATCTTCATCACCAGTTGCTGGACTTAAATGAGTGGTCTGCTGTGTCACCTACCAATATTGGGACTGTGGCCATTTTACCTACTGGCCTTGAGTTCATCAGCCTCAGTAGCCAGCAGCTGCCTGAGTTAGGTGATGTCTCCAGCTGCAGTAGGCCTGAAAGAAGAGGTAGAGATGAAGCCCAAGGTTGAAGGGCCTTCACTCAGTCCCTACAGCTAGCACTCTGAATTTGGACTTCTAGCCTCCTAAACTGTAAGAGAAGAAATTCTTCTTTATTAAAGCCATCCACTTGGGGTATTTCTGTTACAGCAGCACTGGAGAATCAAGACAGAGGAGAAAGGGCATGGTAAGATAGAACTCCTTAAGTAGCATGTAAGGTAGGAGCTGGTGTGTGCTGGTATGTGAAGGGAAAACTGGGAAAGACTTCAAGCTGACCACTTATGTGGTCATGTTTACTTTTTAGTGTGATGGCCGATGACCTTTGATATGATATATTCCAGATGCATGACAAAAAAAGAGAATAGTATAACATCTTTTATCAAGAGGTAGTAGATGTAAAGAGAAAAACAAAGATTGAATAATATTTAGGAGTCTAAATTACTAAGATCTGATGATTTTCTCATGCAATAAAAAATGTTTTGAATACCTACTCACTTTCAGGTACTATTCTAGGTGCTGTGGATACAGCAGTTGGAAAGTGGAAAAGCAAAAGCAAACAAACACACTCACTCTCTTGGAGTTTTATATTCTAGTGAAAGCAGAGAGATACTAAGCAATAATAACAACAACAACAACAACTGTTGGAGACCAAGAAAAAGAGCCCCAAAAGAACGTGACTGCAAGGCACATGTTCTAACAACAGCTAAGAGATGGCAAGGCCTCTCTTATGGTTGAGTGCTTGCTTGGCTCCTACTACTGTGTTCCTGGAGACGAAACACTGCTCCAGCAGAACGTTCCATAGCCTGCTTCCCTGAAACACTATTTTACCCTAAGCTTTAGTAACCAGATTTGGAATAATAAGTTTCAGTAACCAGACTTAAGAATAATAAGTTTTTGTGATCATGTTTTAGAATTACACATCTTAACAATCATATTAAGCTTTAGAATGATATATTTTAGTGATCATTTACTATTCCTGAAAGATACATTAACTTAACTAATCACCCAATATTTTCAGGCATGGGAAAAGATCACCAGATATGGGAAAGAGTAAAATTTTAATTTTTAAATTATATTTGATTGTTATAAGGAAATAGGTGATTGTATTGTAAAAGAATATTTGATTTTATACTTGATTGTAGTAGGGAAATTCTAAGAATAATGATGTAATCTTGCAGTTATGCATAAATAAAGCAGAGCAGATGCATCAGGGGTCGCTCTCACACCATATGCAGGGTGTCCGCCTGGCCCCATTCCTTTTAAAAAAATTTTAATCCTTTTGTGTCACTTTGTTTCATGACCTGTGTAGTTTTGCCGGATACAGCAAACAACTACATATATATATATATATAATATTCCAAGTGATGAATAAGTTCCATGAAGAATATTAAAACAGGTAAGGGGACTAAGAAATAAGGTTGATTGATTTATTAATGAGGTCAGAGAAAGACTTGATATAAAATGATATTCGAACAGAGGCCAGAATGAAGGGAGGGATGAAAGTGAGGACAGAACAAGAGAGAAAAGAGTAAAGAATGCAGTGTGTTGAATGGGTGGTTTTATGTCTTATTTGGTTACTAAGAATCATTGGAATAAAAGACATAATTGGAAAGAACTCACCTCAAATATCCTAATTTTGATAGTGTTATCTTGTTGCCTAAACCAGGCAACACCTGACCTGATGTTACACAGTTGGGGAAGACATCATATTTTGGAATCAAGCCGTGATGAACATCATCAGTAACTAAGAGCTGCTGACAGGACATAGACACAATTTTTTTTTCTTTTTTTAACTTTTCATTGTGATTTGGGTGAAGTTTACAAAGCAAATTCTTTTTCCATTCAACAGTTCATACACATTTTGTTTCATGAAATTTATTGCAATCTCCACAATGTAACAGCTCTCTTCCCACCTCCTCCCTAAAGTTACCTTTTCCCCATGTCCTTCTTTTCTAAGCATTCCTGCCTTTTGAGGTTTCTCCATGAGCAAATGCTGTCCTTCTGTTCTCCTACTATAGATTGTTCTAAAAAGTGTACCTCCCTCCTGTAATCTTTCACCTTGCAGATCTGTCTATTGTTTGTCTAAGATTAAGCCATGAAAATGATTGATTGATCTAAAAAGTGTACCTCCCTCCTGTAATCTTTCACCTTGCAGATCTGTCTATTGTTTGTCTAAGATTAAGCCATGAAAATGATTGATTGATCTAAAAAGTGTACCTCCCTGGTATAATCTTTCACCTTGTAGGCCTATCTATTGTTTGGTTTAAGATTAAACCATGGAAGTGAGTTCAGTTCCAGGCCTGAAGGGTAACTGGGGAAAACTTCATTTTTAAAAGATTGTGTGTGTTTTTCTTTTTTTTTTTTTTTTTTTTTTTTTAATGAAGTGCATCTTTAGTTTTTGCACCCCCATCCCACTAATATTTTCAAAGCCAAACAGACTTGGCTTGGATTATCAGTGGTTTGAATCATCCAGATAATCCACTAACCCAAACCAAACTCACGGCCATCAAGTCTGTTCCAATTTACAGTGATCCCCATAGGGTTTCTCAAGCTGTAAATCTGTACAGAAGTAGATTGCCTCATCTTCTTTCCATGGAATAGCTGGTGGTTTTGAACTGCTGATTTTCTGGTTAGCAGAAATTCTTATATTAGGAATTCTTATATAAGGAAATAGGTGATTGTATTGTAAAAGAATTTATACTCTTTCAGGTGCTTAGTTTGGCCACTCTGCCGGGCTCAAAAGGATCCCTCCTAGAGGCAAAGAGTCTCTCTGACTGCTGGCTGAGAAAGACATGCTGCTGAGAAAAACACACTCCTGAAAGACAGATGCTGCTGAGAAAGAGACACCGAGAGAGATACACTGCTGGGAGAGAGAGATCGAGAGACACGCACTGCTGAGAGAATGACTGAGAGAGACTGTTGGCTGAGAGATGGTGGGCTGAGAGAGACTGAGCATTTTTCCTGAGCTTGAATTGTAGGCTGGTGCTTCCCTAAAAAACCTTATAATCTGTGAGTTCTGTGTGGCCACTGCCGGAAATTATCAAACCCAGCAGAGAGGTGGTGGGTGCTGCAGGAGGAATGGTTGGTGTCAGGGTTGATGAAAGGGCTGGAGGAAGGCAGCATGTCTGGTCTCACAAGAATAGGCCTTGGGCTATTAATGGTGATTCTGTCTTCCTCTTGTGGGGTTAGAAGAGGTCAGAAGACATGGCCTCCTTGCCCCTTTGGCAAGTATTTAAAAGAAAAAAGTATTTATTTTTCTTACTAGGAGAGCCAGATTGAGGTCATAGCTTTGTTCCTCAGTTTGTCTGTGAATAAAATGTCATTCTTAATAGTGAGTTAAATAATATATATGTTGCGTGTCATATCCCTAACAGTGTCACAGATTATAGAATATACTATAAAGGTATCTTAACCTAAATATAGAAAAAATAAATGATGGGTCTATGGTAAATCTTGTTCATCAAAAGACTTTTCATTGGCGAAATGTTGCAAACTCTGTAATAGCATTTATGATTGCTTTGCATGTTGGTTAAGTTATCAATGTCCCTCCCTCCTTGACAATATTTTCCTTTCTAACCTGAAATGATTATTTTCTAAATAAAGAATATACATATGAAAAATTAGAAGTGAATAATAGCTAATATAGAAAAAGGATGCCTGGCATTCAGAATAATTTTGCTAATTTTATCTCCAAATTACCTTAAAACCATGTCTCTCTATTGTCACCAACTTGGTTTCACTTAAAATTATATCTTACCTTGACTACTACAATAATCTCCTAATGGAGTCTTTGCCCCATTTAAGTCATTCCACACACAGTAGTCAAAAGGGATCTTTAAAAAATTGGATCACATTACTTGCCCCCTCATGTCCCAGGTAGCTTTTTCATGCTGAGCATTGCACTTAAATGAAATCCACACTCTTTACTTTTCCCTAAAGATTCCACCTACTTCTACCTCAGCTCACATAACTCCCCTTTACTCCCTATAGTCTAGCTCCAAAACATTTTTTTTTTTTTTTTTTTACCAATACTTCCAGGACTTGCCTTAGATCCTGTGGACATCTAGTTCTTTCCTGTCTTATATCCTCTCCATGTGCTTGTCTGATAGCCTGAAATAATATAGTATCATATCTAGTGATCTGCCTTCTTCTTATCCCTCATATCTCAGATAAATATCATTTCAGTGAGGATGCCTCTAAAATCTAAGTATTTTCTATTTTACATCCTGAGAGTTAATCCAAAAGTACAATTCATTTTATTCATTTATTTCTATCTTCTCAATAGACAACAAAAATATGTAAGTCCCTAATTTTCCCAAAAATCTAGACTCAAGTCATAGAAAAGGATCAGAATCATAGTAGATGGTCAATAGATAGAGTGTGATTAAATGAAGGAATAAATCAATCAACATGCAAACAAAAGCTAAAAAACAAAGATTAGAGTCACTGAACTTTGGCTTCTTTAAAGTGGGTTCATTGTTTGCAGTATGATGTGTTTGTATGATGTGTAATGTTTTTGAAAGTCAACTCACTGTAAGCAATTCTCTCGACTAGTCTGGGCAGCAGATATAGCACAATGATGGTGTTAATTAAAAAATCATTAAACCTTAAATTGCATTCATATATATTATGAATATATATCTTAAATGTGTATATGTTAAATCAAAAATGGCAATACATTTAGTAATTAAAAAGGACTCATTATTTCCCTGTGGCTGGTACATTAACATTAAATTCATTTCTTCATTACTTGTGTTACTCAGAAAGCTTATTAATACATAACATCTTGGTGACTAAACCTAAAATCTGTCTATTTGCTTCCTGAGTTTTCCAGTGAAGTGCAAATTTTCTCCCTCCATGCTCCTCTATAAGTTTTGTTTATTCTTTTATTAAAAAGATAATAAAAACAAGGAAGTATGGCAGAAAATTCATAAATCCAGATTTAATCATTAGTCTTTGCCTCTTTCTTAATCCTTCACCTCATCAGTATGGACCCTCATTTTATTCTCCATTTACTCATATCTTTCAAATTTTCCCAACTATGGTTTACTTAGATTGACAATTGACGTTCCTGGAAACAGCAATCAAAAAATAAAATGATGCATTGCACTAGGCAAATCTGCTGCAAAAAAAACTCTCTAAAGTATTGAAGAGCAAAGAAGTCACTTTGAGGACTAAGGTGCCTCTGACCCAACTATGGTATTTTCTTTTACCTCATATGCATATGAACAAAGGACAAGGAATAAGAAAGTCCAAAGGAAAAATGAGGCATTTGAGATATGGTGTTGGCAAAGAATACTAAATATACCTTGGACTGCCAGAGGAATGAACAAATCTATCTTGGAAGAAGTACAGCCATAATGCTCCTTAAAAGAGAGAATGCTGAGACTTCCTTTCACATACTTTGGGAGTAATATTAGGAGGGACTCATTTCTGGGAAAAGACATCCTTGGTAAAGAAGATGGTCAGCAAAAAAGAGTAAGATCTTCATTGAGATGTTGCGGTAGCTGTAACAATGGGCTCAAACATGGCAATGATTGTGAGGATGACACAAGACTGACACAGTATTTCATTCTGTTTCACACAGAGTCACTACAAGTCAGAACAGATGCAGTGGCACCTAACAAGATCAAGTTTCAAAAACATAACTTTCTCCCTGATTAACATCTCACAAGACATTCTTAGTTAATTTACTAGTGGTTTCCCTACTATTTTATTATATTCATTTAGTTGTATTTACAAATTGTGTTGTAAAACATTTGAAATCAATTATTCATTGGTATGTTGTCAATTAAATTAGAAAATTCTCCAAGTCTGATGTTTTCTATTTATAACTTTTGGGTACCAAATAATACTATAATATATGTTCATTTGTATTGGGTTTTGGTCTTCACAGTCGAGCACAGCAACTTGCTCCCTGCCAATATTCAAAGAGCCAATAAACAAAAGGTTAAGGAACAGAGTGAGTGGTTTGCTGGTAAGATTTCCTTCTAGTAAGTAAAATAAAAACAAAGACATCTGCAAAGTTTTTTTTTTAAAAAAAGGATAGAGTGAAGTGAATCAAGGATCCAAACAATCACATTTCAGATAATTGACATTTGCATGTGTGTACTCCTTATGTCCATATTTTATGAAAAGTAGGGCGCTATTCTGTTATTGACAAAAGAGAACTAAAACAATTATTACAGAACAAAGCCACTAATGTCAGACCTTGGGCAAATCTCCTAGGCTGTACATCAACATTCTCATCTATTTCTCCTCATCTATCTCCTTACCAGAGCTGCTGCAATGGGAGGGGTCAACAGGTCTTCCATTTTTATCAAAGCAGACGATTGCTTGGAAGCGCACACCTTCTCCACATTCTTTGGTGTCTCTTTGTACCAGCAATCCTCGCTGAGTTTCCCTTCTGCCTTCTGGAAGAATGCAATCTGACCAATTTCCATAAGGTTGGGATATAAATACATCACAAGGACACAGTTCCATTTCAACTAGAGGGTAGAGATCAGCATCCTGGCATTTCTCCTTCTTTCTGCTTTTTCCTGTTCCAAGAAGAGACATGGATATATTAATTTCATATCTGCTGTTTTATTCAAAGTTACTCATATATATTTTTTTTTAATTACAGGTTCTTAGAATACTAAACTTTAAATAAAATAGAATTTTCTCTCTCCTCCTTCCTTTATCTCTCTTTTTTGCTGTGGAAGTAAATCCTTGGACAATTGAAGCATCTGTCAGTGTATTCATTCTCCTTGAAATTAATGGCTTACAATGAAACAAGAGAATAAAAAGTTTTAACTAGTAACCTTTTTTTAAAGTAGTATTTTAAAAACAAAATTTCTTTCTCCAAGGGCAAAGTGGTTGTTGGGTAGTAGAATGCTTGCCTTCCGTGCAGGACTCCTGGGTTTGATTCCTGGCCAGGGCACCTTATGTGCAGGCACCATCTGTCTGTCAGTGGAGGTTTCTGTGTTGCCATGATGATAAACAGGTTTCAGCAGAACTACTTCTGAAATATCGGCCAATGAAAACCCTGTGGATCACAACTGTCCAACTAACACAGCTAACAAAAACATTTATTCACAAAATAAATTAATTTCCTCCCGTATAATGGCCCTAGGGTTTGGGTTGGGGTCACTGGGCTATAGTTGACAAAGCTGAATTCATTTTAGAATCTGCTGTTAGGCAGCTGACAATTTCTGACACAAACAATACACTGAAATCAATGCTCAAATCATGTTGGATAATTTAATCTGAGGGAAAGCTATGACTTTAATTTTGAGAAACCTTTTAACTTATGTACTCTAGAATGACTGTACCTCACTGAATAATGGAAATTTTAGCTGACATACCAGCTTTGAGCAATGACAATGACAGAATCATTTTTCACAGTTGTGAGTGAGTATGCGATAATTATGTTAAGTGGATTGCAAGTTAGCCTATAACTTAATTCAACTTTGCTGACAGCATACTTCCTTTAGATTACTGAAATTTTTCCTCATTATAATAATTACACCTTTTATTTCCTCATTAGTGAGCTATTAGTTAGAGTCTTGGCTACTTATTTAAAAAAGCAGGCAGTTTTATTGGTTTATATCCAGTCTTTATGGCTATTTTGGAAATGCTGGATACAAGCTGCTGCATGGGCTACTATTTCATTACCAGACAGTTTGCATCACACACAAGAGTTTGATAATCATTGTAGCTGGATGATTGGATCTAGGATTTGCCATAATTCTTATGCCCCAGTAAATAAGAAAGATGCCTGTAGAACCTGAAATTGCCTGAAAGTAGCTTCAGTCACACCTCTCTGTTCCTCTGAAAGGTTGTATTAATTTCCCTCCACCATTAAGGACTCCTACTTGGAATAAGTTTGAGTAGGACAATCTCCATCCTGACCTTCAGAATTTACTAGTTGAGATATATATCATATCATAGGAGGTGACTGGCTCCTTTTTGTCAACATTTAACATGATCATGTCTCTAACTCTTCACAGACTCAAACTTCCCTATCGTACCATGGAGCTATCCAGACTCCATCTCTTCAATTCTCACTCTCTTCTTCACCCATGTTAGCCTGAATTCTGAGTCTACACATATCCTGAAATTATTCTTTTTTTTTTTTTTTTT
>NW_006921929.1:795439-801174 GCF_000298275.1 Orycteropus afer afer
TTCTTTGTTGAAGAGGGTCTGTGCAATCCTTCTGCCTAATCCGCCATCTTGCCCCGCCTCCCTGAAATTATTCTTGCAAAGTTATACAAACAAAATGCCAGGAAAATATATTATTCTTTATGTTTCATAATTGATTATTCAGCAATAGTTCCATGTTGACTATACCTTCATTATTTAAATTCTGAGTTCCACAATATCAGATTTTCTTGTTCTCTCAATTCTATACCACATCCACACCACCTCTCTGGATACATCTTATTTATTCAGTGAATTCTTCTCCCTCTATTCATCTCTTAACTGATGGTTCCCTCAGGGTGCTGTCCTAGGTTATTTTTTCTTCTGGCCCTATACCCTCATCCACACCAAGAGTTTAAATTAGCATTTACAGCTCTGAAATCCCAAATTATCATCTTTGGTCTCTTGCCAAAGCCACTGACCCACAGTGTAGTATTCTACATCCAAACAGAACTCAATTTGTCAAAACCCAAGTCAAGAAAACTCGCTGCCGTGGAGTCGGTCCCGACTCATAGTGACCCCTTCTTGGGTTTCTGAGGCAGTATATCTACTGAAGTAGATTGACCAGTTTAACTTCTGAGGAGTGGCTGGTGGGTTTGAATTGCCAGCTTTCTGGTTAGCAGTCAAATCCCTTTGTCACTACACCACCAGAGCTCCTGTCAAAACCCAAACACATCCTCTTTTCACCACAATTTTTCTTTCTCTTTCTGTGTACCATTATGTCTTTCAATTCTACCATTATGTCCAAGTCCAAAACTGAAATGTCATACTTGACTCTGTCTATTGCACCCCCAACATCTAATTGATGAAGATATATAAGTTCAAATTCCTAAATATCTCTTTAATCAATTTGTTTCCATTCCAACTGATATCAACCACATTTAACCCTCCTCCTAGAAATCTGCAGTCTAGATTTCTACCACACCTGGCACCAAGATCTTATTGCCCCTATACTTCACTCCTCCCGATCTATATTTCAAACTGCAGCCAGAGCCAGCTTTGAAAGACATAAATCTGGTATTATCACTTATATAATTAAAACTCTTCAATAATTTCCAAAAGTTCATAGAATGAAGTCCAGACTCCTGACCATGGTTCTCATAGATTTGAATCTGCAGTATCTGGCCCCTGACCACATGGCACCATTCTGTTTCTGGTGTGTTACAATCCAGCCATACCTAGAATGTTGAAGTTCCTAGAAATTATACATTCGTCTCTTGGCTTTTCATGTGCTATGCCAGATGTCATCACCAGTTCTACCCTCCCTCCATAGCTTAGTTAAGGCTTACTTGTTCTTCAGACCCAACTAAAAGAGATACAAAGCTTTCTTAGAACCCACTCTCCTGCATCATGGGATTGGAAGATGTGCTTTTCTGTATTTGCATGGCTTGTGGTAAATAGAATAATGGCTCCCCAAGGATGTCCAATTCCTGTTCCCTGTTCTTGTGGTTGTTGTTGTTATGTGCCGTCGAGTCAGACCCGACTCATTGCGACCCCTCCCTTGGGTTTCCAAGGCAGTATCACTACGTAAGTAGATTGCCCCATCTTCCTTCTAAGGAGTGGCTGGTGGGTTTGAACCACCAGCTTTCTGACAAGCAGTCAAGTGCCTTAGGCACTATGCTACCAGAGCTCCCAGGAACCTGTGAATATGTCACTTTACTTGGCAATAGGGACTTAGCAGATATGAATAAAATTATAGAGGTGAGTAGATTATCTTGTATTATTCATATGAGTCCAAATAGGAGAACTTTTCCTTTTTAAATAGAGTCAGAGAGAGAGATGACTATGGAAGAAAGGTCAGAGAGATGCAGTGCTGCTGGCTTTGAAGACTAAGTAAGGAAAAGGGCCATAGCCAAGGAATGTAAATGACCTCAAGAAGTTGGAAAATGTAAGGAAACAGAGTGAAATGTAACCCTGCCAGCACCATACTTTTAGAACAATGAAACATATATAGACTTTTGACTTGATTAGTATAAAATAACAAATTTGCGTGTATTATGCCACCACGTTTATGGTAATTTTTTACAGCCACACCACTCCTCAGAAGGAAGGTTGGGCAATCTACTTCCATAGTGATACTGCCTTGGAAACCCAAGGAGGGATCACTGTGAGTTGGGTCCGACTTGATGGCATATAACAACAACAAAAACAACAACTAAGAAACTAATAGCAGCACCTTGTGCACCATCTATTATATAGCAGGTAACACACTATATTGTAATTGTCTAGAGCAAAAATCTGTTTTTATCTCCAATTAGCCTGTAAATTCCTTTAAATTAGATCATGTTTATGTATTATCTTGGGATATTCCCAAAGCCTACCGTATATAAATGTTAAACAAAAAATGTTTTTGAATAGCTGAGAAAAGGAAGTTTAATAATTTAAAAAAAAGGAGAATGGAAAGAGGAAGGAAGAAAAGAGAATGAGACAGAGACAGAGGAGGAGGAGGAAAGAAAAAATGTTGATCTACAAGACAACTTAAAGTTCCTAGCAGTACAAATATTCTGTATAAATATACACTGCCTTCTATATTTGTGTTAACCCTCTTAATTATATGGCATCACAGCTTGAAGAAGGATTATGAGCAAGTTAGTTAATGCAGAAACGGTTCTCACAATATGAAACAAATTCTCGGTGGTTCTCCCCTTTGATTACAATCTAATCAAAATCAGCATTAAACTTTGAATTCAGAACAACCGAGTGCTAAAAGAAATCAATCTCTAGTACAATTCTAAAGACTTTTTTCCTAAGTCAGTGTGAAACTTGTGGCTATTCCCACAAAAATACTAAACTACTAGTGAATATTAAATATATATTTATTTGTGAGTTTATATTAGTTATCCAGTTACTTTAATTATTGTAACTTTTAATATCCCAGACATATTTATTTTTTAAATTTATGGATTATTTTGAGCACTGTATGAGCAACTTATCTAATCATCAGTCTTAAACCTGTGATAATCTTCAGGAAGGACTTTTGATACAACACAAGGAATACCCAGATAATGATTTAAAGCCTCCTGCAAAAAAGGGAAAAAAAAAGAAAAAAAAGGGAAAACACTTAGATGGCCTCATTATCCAATGGAGTGGTTTGTCTGTGTGTCTATGTGCTTGTGTTTGTGTGTACATTAAAGAGAGAAAGAGTTATGTGGTTGAAAAGTCTGACTACATCCATTTACTGTTATATATGTTAGAAGGGAGGAGGGAGTAAGAAAAGAGAGAGAGATAAAGGAAGAAAGAAAATGCTCATCTACAAGGGTCTTGAAACCAAGAGAATTAGCACTTGAACTGCTCAGGAAAGCACTCAGTTGTGTTCATTCTTCAGGGACGTTAACACCAATTTTATTATCTCAATGATTATTTTGGCATTTTTCCTTTGGTTCTCTATGGTCTAAATTACGTTTTCTTACATGTATAAATAAACTCTCAGTTAAGAGAAGTTCTGGCAGATTTATCCAGATGATTAGTAAAATATACTATTGGATCAATTATTTGTATACTGCAGGGAAAAAATTTGTTCCAGGACCTTAATTCCATTAATTTTACAGATCTAGACAGAACTGGAAATTAATAATAATACCATAAAAGGAAAATCTATATATGTAATATAAGTTTTGCCACATACTACAAAATCAGGGCTGATTTTGGTACAACACAAGAGACAATAAGACTGAATTAAAATCTCTTGTTAAATATGGGAGAAAATAAAAAACCAAAACACTTAGATGGCCTCACTACCCAATGGAGGGTTTGTACACATGTCAATGAGCTTGTGCATATGTGTACTAAAGAGAGACTGGAAGAAAAATTTACAATGGCAAATTGTTTATAAGATAATGGCAGAAGACAATGGTATACACTAGCTCTGTCCTTAATGTTCTTTCCAAGTCAGTGATGGGTTTGCTTTCAAGTTTGCTGAGCTGTTGGCATGACAAACCACCAGAAAGTTCACCATTAACTACTCAAAAGAAGACGGGTAAGTCGATTTTTATGACTACATAGATGATAACATCATGTAGAGAGGAACTATGCAATGATTCATATCTTTCATTCATTTCACAAATATTAGTTGAGTACATATTCTCTGCCAAGCACATGTACTAAGGATACATTTATTGCTGTTGTGTGTCACTGAGTCAATTCTAAGTCATAGTGACCCTATAGAACAGAGTAGAGCTGCCCAATAGCATTTCCTAGGCTTGAGAGGAGCAGTTTAGATCATGTTTATCTATTGATAAGTATAAAATAACAAATTTGTGTATATTATGCACCAAATTTATGGTAATTTTTTACAGCCACAATAAGAAACTAATACAGCACCCTATAAACACCTATTACATAGCAAGTAACACACCACATTGTAATTGTCTGTAGCAAAAATCTGTTTCTCCCACAGAGCCACTGGTAGGTCAGGGATTAACCATTGTGTTGTCACCAGAGTTCCTTAAGGATATATAGCAGAGGAAAAAAAAAAAAAAAAAAAGATAAACACACTTGACAAAAATTCCTATTCTGTAGTTTATACTCTACTAGGGAGCTTCAGAGGTCCATAGCTTGTTGTACCAGTCCTGTACATAAAAGGCATACCCTACCTGTGAGCTGCCGCCGTCTACTTCGAGTTGTTTCACAATTCCCTGAACAGGGCGTAAACTTGGACCAGGCAGTGAATGTGCAGTCATCACGACATGGGACCATGCATTCTTGCACAAGGGGAGGCATGCCATTTGTCCGCTTGAGGCATTCCATCATTTCTGCCAACTGGTTTTCATCAGAAACACAAGACACAGCTAAAAAGAGCACGGATTCTTTTGTTATTATTTTGAGTAGATCATTCAGCTGATGTTTTTTGACAAAATAACAGAATGCCTGAATGTTTGAAAACTTAGTTATCCTTTTGATTTCAAAAGGTGTTCAACAAAGCTAACTTTATTCTTTTTGGAAATTAAATTTTTATTGATGCCATTGGAAGTATTTGAAAATTAATTGGTTTTCTTTATTAATTCAAACCCTTCATTGACAGCAAACAAAACAACTTCCAGTAATGTATTATATGTCCTGCTGTGAGCAACAGATCTCTATGGATTATATAAAACTACAAAAGAGAATCTTTAAGACAGAGTAAGATGAGGGCAAAAACATTCACTAACATATGAACTATCCCTACATTTGATTTTTGTCCATTTGCCTGTTTTAATGGTACTTACAATATTTAAGAAATTTGAAATTAAAGTTTTTTAATTTTATGTTTTTAAGCACAGGCATAATCTATCCAAATAATTCCAATTACAAATATCCTACCTATAGCAGATAAGTCTTTAAACTTTCTCTTATACACTTTCAAGTACAATGTCTAGTCATATGATAAAAAAACTAATAATCTTGAGTTGAAATTTTTTATTTGATTTTTGGACTAATGCCATTTATTTTTTCAATCATGAATGCATGATATGTTTTGTGCATCTTTTCTTCACTCCAATTATGGGCCCCCAAGGATGGATCTTTACATCTTATTTTCTCTAAACCAGTATTTCTCGATCTCGGCACTATTGACATTTTATGTTGGATAATTTTTTGTTGTACACATTTGTTTTGTGTATTGCAGTATATTTAGAAGAAACCCAGCCCCTACCTATTAGATGCTAGCAGTGCCCCCAGCCAGGAGCTCTGGTAGCATAGTGGCTAAGGCACTTGACTGCTAACCAGAAGGCTGGCGGTTCAAA
>NW_006921929.1:801784-819655 GCF_000298275.1 Orycteropus afer afer
TGGCTGGTGGGTTTGAACCACCAGCCTTCTGGTTAGCAATCAAGTGCCTTAGGCACTATGCTACCAGAGCTCCCACAACCTTCTCTAACATAGGGTAATTACATGTACATAGGGCCTCCTTTGAGTTGCCTATTCTTTTATTTTAAATTCCTTTTTTTTTTTTTTTATTTTGAGCATAACATAGAACACATCTCTCAAAATGCCATAAATCTATCTTCTTTAGAATTGGTGAAACCCAAGCTACCTAATATTTTAGGATGAAAAAATTAGCTATGACAATAGATGGACATCCCATACATCTGCTTCATAGGAGGTTGGGCTATTCATTCATTTTGATTTTTTTAATTCATATACTAGTAACAAATCTATTGTACAATAAGCCAATATCATCTGCATTTTTTTGTTTTAATACTACAGTCATTAATGATGAAAACAGCAAGATATTTTATCTGAAGTAGGGTACAAGCACATGCTATATGAATGTCATGTTTACATAATCAATTTGGAGTCAGTTTAGAGGATTTCATCTTGCCAAGAATTTTTTTCCAAGATGACAATGTACTGAGTAACATTGAAGAGGAATTTTAACATACTTTGAGTATTGGTATATGAAATTTAAACTTCTAAATGAATACAAATGAGGATTTTTCTTTTTTTTTCCTGTAGTATTTTTTTTTCTTTTTAAAATTTTTATTGTAATTTGAGTGAGTTTACAGAGAAAATTCCTTGTCCATACATCAGTTCATACACATTTTGTTTCATGGCATTCACTGCAATCTCCAAAATGCAACAGCTCTCTTCCCACTTCCTCCCTATAGTTACCTCTTCCCTGTGTCCTTCCCTCCCATGCACTCCTGCCCCTTGAGCTGTCTCTGTGTGCAAATACTGTCCTTCTATTCTCCCATTATTGATCACTCCAAGTAGTGTATTTACTTGATATAAATGTTTACCCCAGATGCATGTCTTTTGTTGGGCTGGAAGACACAGGAGTGAGTTCAATTCCAGACTTGAAAAGTAGCTAGGGGCCAGTCTCAGGGGTCTCACCAGGCTCTATAAGACCAGCAAACCTAGTTGTTTTTTATTATTTTGAGTTTTGTTCCACATTGTTCTCCCATTCTATCCAGGATCTCCTGCACCAATCCCCCTCCAAGTGGTAGACAGTGGTAGCAGGGTACCATCTAGTTCTTCTGTGTCCTGGTGATATAGGCTGAGGATCATATGGTCTATTAGTCTCTTAGACAAATTGTTGCCATGCATCTTTGGTTTTCTTCATTCTTCTTTGCTCTGGATGAGGAGATACCCATTGTTGCATTTAGATGGCTGCTTGCAAGCTTTTAAGATCCCAGTAGCTACTCACCAAAGAAGGTTGTAGAACAGTGTTTGTGTTTAGTATGTTATGCCAATTGAGCTTGATGTCCCCTACGATCATGGTCCTGAGCCCACAGGTCCAACTACTCACTCTCTCCAGATAGCTGGCTATGCCAAGAAGCTACCACAACCTCGTCCCTTGTCAACTCTACTCTAATACTTGAATATTCTTATAACACATACAAATACACATACAGAAACGTTGTCTGCTAACCCTATACATGATCATGGACATACTGTCCACTCATCTATCCACCTCTAGATCAATGCTTGTCATCACTGACAACGCAGTAGTATACATGCAAAACGGTTCATCTTTGTTGTCTGTACCTCCCACGTAGCTCTCTGTCTTCTTCTTCCTCAATGTCACTATACTGATCACTCACATTTGGATTTACCTAAGGCATTTGACTGCTAACCAGAAGTCTGGTGGTTCAAGCCCACCGCCACTCCTCAGATGGAAGACTGGGCAATCTACTTCTGTAGAGATACTGCCTCAGAAACCCAAGGAGAAGTCACTGAGTCAGAACTTACTCCAGTGCAGTGAATTTTTTTTTTTTTTTTTTTTGGTATGACAGTCTATATTCACACTTGAGCTTTTCTGCATTGATGAACAAAAGCAGAAATTAAGAAATAGTAGCCACAGCATATGATAGAATTCACAGACATTGCAATCATATTACATGAGTGCAAATTCCAACGTCAAGCACCTGAGGATTACATGAGGATTACTCAAAGTCTTTTGTTTGAGGCTCTTTATCTTTAAAATGGGTATAATAAGAACACTTACATCAAAGAGCTGTGACAATTCCTAAAACATTCTTAGTATCTGGCACAGACTAAAGGTTCAATATATGCTACCAATTATTACAATTACCTTTTGTAGCTGTTTTTAAGTATAAGCAGGCTGATATTCTCCAGGCATTTATACATGCACACACTCTCATTTTCCATACCATATTGGTTCCTTGATCAACCTCAGAATCTAAAGTATAAAGGTGAGGAGATAATATTGGTTGCATTGTCACCTAATTCTGGCACTACATTTAACACTATTAAGCAACTGACAGATCAAAATACCTTAAATACATTTACTACGTTAACGAGAGTTATGCAGAGGAAATCAAACCCATAATTCCCCTACACTCTGGTTAGTAGCATAGTCAAATAAAGACATCAGAAGTCACTAATGGACACAGAAATCACACAAGATGTGGCAGGCAGTTTGACAACAGCCACGTTAGCTTCAGGACCACTGCTCTGTGTGAACACTGAGGTTCTTTTATTGATAACATCAGTGAGCAGTAATTGACATACTACAGATCATTATGGATCTCAGATTTCTTCAAGTCCAGGAACCTAATTTCTTCTCAGAAGTAAAAAGAATCACTACAAATGAAGCCATTACAGAGAATTGATCTGTCAGACACTTGCTATTTAGCTGAACTCAGTCTGGGTCCTATAGATTGTAGCAAATAATTCTCAGGTTACAATCTAGAGAAAATATTTCTCTTTTTGTGCCTTCTTTATCTTTCAGCACTTCCATGTTGGGCACTAAATACATTAAATGCATTATTTTTCTGGAGAAACCCAATACTATAACTAACCCTCCTCTCATCAGATCCACAAGGAGTATTTCAAGCATTGCACCTACCAATGGAAGAATGCTTTTCCACCAGGAAAGGTCAGGGGCCTTTATTTCTGATCCTTTCTTTCATCTATCTCTACCTGGACTGAATTGCTTAAGGGGAGTGTCAATTTGATACTTAATGGTTAATTGTATTTCATTTATTAGAATAAATTAATAGAATAATTTAATAGAATTATATTAATAGTCTAAAGTTAGACTATTATTGTCTTGGGAAAATTTTATTCCCAGATAAAATTATTCCTAAGAGCTCTAGAAGGGTCTCATTGCTTGACTTCCAATTTTTATAAGTCTGAACACAAAGCTTTCAAAGTTACTGCCTGGAAAAACTGGGCATCCTTGCTCACTGATGATGGAGAAGCAGGTGTCTGACCCAAGTGGCTAGGACAAGAGCTCTCAGGTAAGACCATTCACCTGACCAGTGGATATGGCAGGGTGGCCTGGAACCCTGCAAAATATCTCTTTAATGACTGAAGTCACATCTTTCTATTCATAGTGTCCAACAATGTACTTAACACATGGAACTGAGTTTAAGTATTTCATCTTTCTCTTAATTACTACATAAGGTGAGACTTGGGAGAAAGACACCATAAAAGGGGAGTTTGGATTGAGAAGAAGAGCTACTAATTGCCTTCCCCTGCTTTCAGATTTTTAAAAATGTCAGCAGTATGAAGAGAAGTGCTCTGGCATGAAATGTAAAATTACCTGAGAACCTAGCAAAAGAAAAAAAAGCAAGGGCCTTAACAATTCTCACTGTGTCTGATAGTTATTTATTTATTTTTTTTAAGAATTGCCATTAATGTGAAATGGTCAGGCAGCTTTCTTAGGATTAAATGATGACTAAAATCAGCAGATTATTAACTATTACTAAGTGGTTTGTCTTTCTGCCCCTTATAACCTCTAAACTCCAATAGTCAGACACACTGTGATAAGTTTTTCTTCTTTTCAATTATGATATAAAGAGGGCAGGGGTTAGTGGCCTTATGATAAGAAATGATAATGTCCTGTCAGGGAAGACTAAATAAGCGATGGAGTCTGGTACCTAAGATCTGTCAGTGTTCATCACCTTCACCAAGGACACCCAAATTACTTTCCTGAAGTTGCTTCTGACCAGAGTTCAACTCTAATAGTTGAAAAGAAAAGGTAGAAAGAATTTTTCTGAAGAGGTCATGATTTCCAGG
Organism: Orycteropus afer afer; assembly: GCF_000298275.1. Taxonomy (NCBI): domain Eukaryota; kingdom Metazoa; phylum Chordata; class Mammalia; order Tubulidentata; family Orycteropodidae; genus Orycteropus; species Orycteropus afer. The sequence continues at coordinate 805,982 of NW_006921929.1, forward strand.
AAATGGGGGTGACATGCTAGATAACTAGAAGGGCCTTATCAATGTAAGACTTACTGTTCAGCAACAGTAATTGCTTCAGTTCAGGAGCACTGCTCAATTTAAATGCACATCCAGGAACTGTAAAGGTGGGCAGCAACTGCTCAGCTTGGCAAACGTTTATCCAACGCTCCGGAAGTCAGTGCCTGCACTGGTGGCCTGGGATACAGAGGTGAAAGAAACATCTTTCATGGAAATAAAATTTTAGTACGCTCAGGGAGTGGCCAGAGCAAAATGGTGGGGCCTAAGTCCTTGGAAAGTGAGAAAAGTCTTCTTGAAAATAGGGACATATGAAGGATGCTTAGGTAGGGTCCAGGGGAAACTGTATGAGCTGGCCTGGGCTTGGGACACTTCGACACATGTGCAGAGAAACAAACACTGTGATTGGCTGGCCTCCTTCCTTTGTAATTCACTCTGGTAGTAGACTTTACTTCCCCTTTTGCAAGACTCATATCCTTAAAATTATAGGTTCAGTGTCTGTGTAAGGAGGTCACTACCTCAATGACCCCATACTGTGTTATCCCCAACATGTGTGGGCCAGTTATCAATTAAGTTAGTGTTAGAGAATAGACTAAATTTTACAATTAATATTTATAAATCAAATTAACAAACATGTAATGCCAGTTCTATTCCCCACATTAGCAGATATATCTTCATAATGACTTGGAAAGCCAGGTCCTAATGCAGAACTCTGGGATGACTTAGAGTCCAGGATGGGATGTGGCTGTGCAGTCCTTGGCCTGCCCTCCTGTCTTCTCATTCTCAGCTTGATTCTGCCTCAGGAGGGGCCAGGCACTGTGAGTGGACTCTGCAGGGCTCCCTCTCCCTAAGCTCAATTCAAAATCAGCCATTCTTCAGGCCCAAGGGTGTATAAGTCTTAGATTCCTAGGGCTGCCATAACAAAAAAAAAAGTGGGTGACTTTAAAGAATAGAAATTTATTCTCAGAGTTCTGGAAGCTGGAAGTCTGAATTCAGGGTGACAGCTGCAGTATGCTTTCTCTGGGCCAGCTTGTGTCCTTCATCTTCTGATTTGTAGATGGATCCTCATATGGTGTCTTCCTCTGTGTGACCTTGTTTCAGTGTCTGTTCTCCCTTTCTATTTATTTTTTATTCTTCCTTTTCATTAAGATTAGGATCCACCTTACTTCTGTACAACATTGTTCAACTTAATTGATAACAGAAGAAAAAATCTATTTTCAAACAAGGTCATGTTCATATATGTTGTTGTTGTTGTTTGCCGTCGAGTTGGCCCCGACTCATAGCGACCCCTCCTTGGGTTTCCGAGGCAGTATCACTATGGAAGTAGGATTGCCCAACCTTCCTTCATATATAAGGGTTAGGATTTCAACATTATCTTTTTGAGGGACATAATTCTACTGTAACAATATACTTGACAATGTAATAATTGTTCCTCAAAAGGCAAACTCAGGAGGAAGGCCTCCATGAGCCCTGAAGAAGCTAGCTCAGGGTCTACTGGGCAAGGAATTCCTGGATCCTGAGCACAGGGAAGAGTTTAGATAGGGGCTGAATGGAGCAGTATGGATGTCAGTGGGGCTCCCATCTGCCTCAAAGATCCCACCCATGGGACAAAACATAGCTGCAAGAAGGCTAGAAAAGAGCCTCCAAGGCATAGAAGGCAGGTCAGGGCACCTTACTGAGTCTAAGATTAGAACTGCACTACACTTCAATGTACAAAGAAAAAATAGCTTCTCTCCCTGTGGACTAGTGCAATCTTCCTTAAGAGTTCCCATCCTGCTAGGTAATCAGGGAAGTTAAAAATGCTAATTAATGCTATTTCAGTTTTGGTCATCTTAATTAGTTTTCTTTCTGTTTAAAGTAGTTCTTTTTGGGTAAATGTGCATTCTCTTCTTTCAACCATTTTCCCTTGTCCTCCATAATGGCATTTGGGTGTCTGTGGCAGCCAGCAGGAACCTCCCATCTTCATGCAGCAGTCTGAGTCAAGGCTAGCCTCTGTAAGAATAGTGACCCTTGCCCACCTGGTGACTACTTATCTGGTGACATTCATTACTAAAGTCTCAGTCTGAAGAACTGAGGATAGATTCCTACTCAGCCTGGTTAGGGACTCATTGTCCTATATCTGTCTTGGTCCCACCCTATCTCAACACCTGCTGGTTGGGCCTATCCTCCTGGAGTCTGGATTTGATTTCCATATGATCAGTGACCCAAGAGATCCAATGATGTTTTCCTTTTAAGCCTGCCAGACAAAAATATTAGCTGTTTACACACCCTCTTCAGAGCATGTAGAAACTTGTGGTGGGTCTCAATGGCACAGGGAACTCAGGGAACATTGGGGATGTAATTGAAATCTTCCTATTGGGAGCTCTGGTGGTGTAGTGCCTAAGGCATTTGACTGCTAACCAGAAGGCTGGTTGATTTGACTCCATGGAATTGAGGTTTTTTTTTTTTTTTTTTTTTTAATTGCCTATTCACCTCAGGCCATGGGCCATTAATAAGACCCATCCCATATTGGAGTTAGGATCTCCTATGACGCTGTCTCTTCCTAGAATTCCAAATAGGGCATGGAGCATCAACTCTTAAACTTCTCACATTTCCTTAACCAAATTCTCCACAATTAGGACATCAGTCCTGAATAAGGAGAAGCCATGATACACATTCCTTCTGCTCCACTTCCCCACCCTTCAGGGTATTCTCCTTTCCTTCCCATCATTTACTCTGGCAAGAAAACTTTTCATTTTTTCTATCGAAAACTGAGCTCTCCTGTATCACATTCATTCCTTTCCTGAGGTGGCATTTGTCTGTCCCTTTGCCTGAAGCAATAACAGCAGACAGAGTTCTGAGAGAGAAATATGATTGGATTTAGGATATTGATTAAGAAGCATTATATATATTGTTGTTGTTGTTGTTGTTGTTTTGCCATCGAGTCGGCCCCGGCTCATAGCGACCCCTCCTTGGGTTTCCGAGGCAGTATCACTATGGAAGTAGGATTGCCCAACCTTCCTTCCGAGGAGTGGCTGATGGGTTTGAACCGCCAGCTGTCTGGTTAGCAGGCAAGTGTCTTAGCCACTATGCTACCAGAGCTCCTATATCTATATCTATATCTATATCTATATCTATATTTATATTTATAAAGCCTGCCATACACATACTTCACCACCAGATTCTGAGGCTCAAAAGAGCTGAACTTGTGACTGGCCTTTTTTTGCTGATGTGTTCTTTGTACAGATGTGTCTGTCCACTGCCAGAGTCAACTCTGATTCATTGTTGTTGTTATGTGCTGTCGAGGTGGCCCCGACTCGTAACGACCTCTCCTTGGGTTTCCGAGGCAGTATCAATACAGAAGCAGATTGCCCAAACTTCTTTACAGCAGTAGGTTTGAACCACCAACCTTCTGGTTAGCAGTCAAGTGCCTTAGGCACTATGTTACCAGAGCTCCTATTTTGATTCATAGCTACCCTATAGACAACAGAACAAAATATTTTCTGGTCCTGTTTCGGCGTCACAATTGTTGTTATGTTTTAGCCCATTGTTGCATTCACTGTAAGCCTTTCTTCTTTTTTGCTGGCCCTCTACTTTACCAAGCATGATATCCTTCTCCAGTGAGTGGTCCATCCTGATAACATGTTTAAATTATGTAAGACAAAGTCTCACCATCCTCTGGTCCATCCTGATAACATGTTTAAATTATGTAAGACAAAGTCTCACCTCCTCCCTTTTAAGGAGCATTGTATACTGGCTGTATTTCTTCCAAGAGAGACTTGTTTGTTCTTCTGCCAATCCATATATACTTGATATTCTTCACTAACACCACCATAAAAATGCATTAATTCTTCTTTGAGGTTCTTCATTCATTGTCCAGCTTTCACATGCATATGCGACAAGTGATAATACCACAGCTTGAGTCAGGCACACCTTAGTCTTCAAAGTGACATCTTTGCTTTTTAATACTTTAAAGAGGTCTTTTGCAGCAGATTTTCCCAATGCAATACATCATTTGAGTCCTTGACTGCTGCTTCCATGGGCATTGATTGCACATCTAAGTAAAACAAAATCCTTAACAATTTCAGTATTTTCTCCATTTATCATGTTGTTGCTTATTCATCTAGTTCTGATAAATTTTGTTTTCTTAATATTGAGTAACCCATACTTAAGGTTGTAGTCTTTTATCCTCAAGAGTTAGTGCTTCAACCTGGCAACATTAAGGCTGACTATATATAGGAGCTCCAGTAGCATAGTGCCTAAGGCACTTGACTACTAAACAGAAGGCTGGCAGTTCAAACCTACCAACCACTACTCAGAAGGAAGGTTGGGCAATCTACTTCCTTAGTGATACTGCCTTGGCAACCCAAGGAGGGGTCGCTATGAGTCAGCACTGACTCAACGGCACATAACAACAACAACAAATATATCTATAGGCAGATAATTTTAAGCTCACCACAGAGTAGGAGACAGGGATTGTAGGACAACATGCATGAGGTCTTAGATGCTTTGCTGGACAGCTCAACCCCTTTCCTAAGGGAAAACCCATGAGATTTTTAATGTTAATTTGTCTTTTGGGTATATTGTATTAGTCTCTTGTTTATGTTGTAACAAATTTTGACCAATTTAGTGACTTAAAATAACTTTTTTCCCTTTTATAGTTCTGGAGATCAAAAGTCTAAAATGAGTTTCACTGGCTAAGTGAAGACATTCCTTCTGGAAAATCCAGACTGCTAACCAGAGGGCTGGTGGTTCAAACTCACCAGCCACTCCTCAGAAGGAAGGTTGGGGAATCTATTTCTGTAGTGATACCACCTCAGAAACCCAAGGAGGGGTCACTATGAATTGGATCCAACTCGGGCAGTCAGTTTGGTTTTTGTTTTGGTATCTTTTCCAATTTCCAGCACCTATATCCCTTGGCTCTTGTTCTTTATCTTCATCTTCAAAGCTATGAGTATACCATCATCAAATCTCTTTCTCTCCATCCCTCTTTTTCAACCATCACATTGCCTTCTGCCAGACCCTGACCCCCTCTGCATCTCTCTTACAAGGGCTCTTATATAACATCACTTGGATAATGTAGGATAATCTCCTCATCTCAAGATCCTTAACTTTGCCATTGTGGTGTAGTAAATTACATATTGTGGCTTTTCTAGCCATAAGTCTTTGTAAACTCCATGGTGGAATTTTCTGTGAGCAATTGAGTAGCTCCTGATTGTTAAAGTTATCCACCTGGGGTATTTCTGTTGGGAGCAGCACAAGTAATTTTCCGAGAAGTTCACTCTACCTCAGGTGTATAGAATTCTGATGTTGGGATTGGTTAGTGTTCACTCAGCCAGGCTCAAAAGGAGCCCTTCTAGAGGCAGAAGAAGTCTCTCTGACTGCTGACTGAGAAAGATGTGCTGCTGAGAGAATGTGCTCCTGAGAGACATGTACTGCTGAGAGAGAGACACTGAGAGACATGCATTGCTGAGAGTGAGACACCGAGAGACATGCACTGCTGGAAGAGAGACAGAAAGACTGCTGGCTGAGAGACGGCAGGCTGAGACAGACTGAGCACTGTTTTTGAACTTAAATTGTAGCCTGGTGCTTCCCTAATAAATCCCATAATCTGTGAGTTCTGTGTGGCCAATGCAGCAAATTATCAAACCCAGAAGAGAGGTGGTGGGTGCTGCAGGAGGAATGGTTGGTGTCAGGGTTGATGAAAGGGCTGGAGAGAGGCAGCATATCTGGCCTTACAGGAATAGGCCTTGGGCTACTGATGGTGATTCTGTCCTCTTCTTGTGGGGGGTTAAAGGAGGTCAGAAGATGTGGTGCCCTTGCCCCTTTGGCAGCCATATAAGGTTAACTTCACCAGGTTCTAGGGATTGGAATATGGAATCTCATCATCCACTAGTTAAGAACAAGGCCTACCTCATGTATTCACAATAAGAGTGAGAAAAGATTTTACACAATGAGGTTTGCCATGAGTTTCATATTCCCTGCTTTCACAATGGGTTTATTTTATTTTTGCTTTGTTTTAATGCTGTGGATTGTCAATAATGCTGTTTCAGTCCTCCCTCAGCCATCCAGGCTGCCTCTAGACTTCTCCCCACACTCTGTTTGATGTTCTTAGGAGAACAAACAGGCTGATTTATTTATTATTCTAGACCAAATATCATTAAAGATGTTATCAAACCAAACTCACTGCCGTGGAGTCGGATCCAACGCATAGCGACCCCTCCTTGGGTTTCCAAGGCAGTATCACTACTCAAGTAGATTGCCCAACCTGCCTTCTGAGGAGTGGCTGGTGAGTTTAAACCACCAGCCTTCTGGTTAGCAGTCACACACCTTAGGCACTATACCACAGCAGCTCCCAATTAAGGATGTTAATACATATAAAACAAAAGTGTGTTCCAAGGACAAATGCCAATGTTTTGGTTAGCCTGAACAGTGTGAAATGCAAAGTTGCTTTCTCTCATCCATCTCACATGCCTCAATTTCTGGATTCACAAACGAATGAAAATTTCTTCAGAGAAATTCTGGTATTGAGAATGGAATGTGAACAGCTAGAAAATACAGAAAGTCTTATATCTTACAAAAATAAATAAATAAATGACATTGATTCTACATTTTTCCACAACAAGCATTTCTAGTGACTCTACTATGGAGACTTGCACTGTGAACTTTCCACCTGGAGCAACAGCAGCCACTCCCACATTCAACTCTATGTTCAAGAGTAGAAGAGCTGGCCAGGGATAGGATGCATATGAGATGATCATTCTAATGTTATTTGGAACAGTCTTCCCAACTGATCTGTATCTAGTTTTACTCAGGCTTCAAGGAGAGGAGGAAAGACAGCTCCATCTTTTCCCCAATTAGTTAGACTTGGTATGAGGTGGGACAAGAGTCTTAGTAGGTTGAGCAGGCAAGCAAAGTGTCCACCTAACTAGGCACTTCCCAATCACAGAGAATGATGTTACCTCTTCTGGACCGGAACAAAACCAACTTTCCCGAGATCAAACTACAGTTCTTTCTCTATGGATTTCAGTCATCTGAGCTGAAACAACCACTCCACATACTGTCATTCATTTAGAGGACATTCTAGCGATGCAATTTCTGAGACGATTTTAAGTAGTAGAGAAGTCATTTTTACTTGCTTTTATCCAAATAAATCAATTTGGAAGTTGAAGTCAGTTCTTGCCATATGCCAAATACTTTCATTCTCCCCATGTATTTGATCTTTCTCAGTGTAGGGCACAGTGTGTGGGAGCACAGTAAGTGGAGGCTTTGTTTTTCAAAACTAGTGTTTGAGGAAAGTGTGTGCTTATTGTTATTACATGCTGACTGTCATATACGCAACTTTGAGAGGAACAGTACGAGTTGTGGAAATTGAATTAAACAATAAATATGTAATTGCTTGTTAGGGTGTTTTAATTGACTCATAAGTACGATATGCGAAGCTGTGTGGCTGCAGGAGCCCAATTATAAGCTTGCTTATGGAAAAATACAAGTCATTTTGCATGTCAGAAATGTATTCCCCAATTATATTTACCCTCTCAGAAAAGAAGAATTTTTAAATAAATAAGAACTGCTTAGTAAGCTAATAATAATGTATACTTAGTCCTAGGTAAACATAAAGCACTTTATTTAGGTTCTAATACAAGATCAGAAAAAGAATAGTTGAAAAATATCCTTTCACTTCATTCTAAAGCATTCATTAAGTATGTTCCCATATGACCAAAGAAATGTACAGATGAGTTCTTGACTTCAAGACATTTGCTCCGTAACTGAAAAACATTGACAAGAAAAAAAAAAAAAAAAGTTGAAGGAAAGAAAGAATAAAATGGAATTACAAACAATTCACAATTTAGATTAAAAAAAAAAAAAAATGGAGCGACAAACTCTAGAAACTCCAGAAAGGGAATTATAGGTCAAGTTACCCAGCCATGGTTGGAAGCAAAGTGGTTAGAATCAGATCTGGGCCTTGGGGACTGGATGGTGTTGCTGAGGAAAACAGAAGACCCAAGTCAAAGAAGTAGGAAGTTTAACAAAATACACTTGTTAAACATTTGGAGGACTGGAGTGGAAAATATGTTAATTACTGGGGAAGCTGTGCTCAAGGAAGAAAATAATTAAATTGTCCTTCTCCACAAAAAAAATGTAGTTGAAGTGTGATATTTATTTGAAAACAAGTGGTCTTGAAGTGGCTTTGTTGTTGTTGCCATACAGTTGATTATGACTCATGTCCACCCCATGTTTGCTGAGTAGACGTACTCCTGAAGGTTTTCAAGTTTGTGATCTTTCAGAAGCAGATAGCCAAGCCTGTCTTACAAGTGACTCTGAATGAGTTTGAACCACCAATCTTTAGGTTAGTAGTTGAGTGCTTAACCATTTGTGCCACCTGGCATAGCTTTAAACCCAATAATTTCCATTATTCACCATGAAAACACCCACAGTTAATATATAAGTATAAAAGGCAGTTGCAGGAAAAGTCCCATAATCTGCATTCATCCTCTCCCTTAAACTATACCAAATAAATATTCACTCTGAATAGAAATAGAGGGCATTGTTATGCAAACTCATCTTAAGAGAACATACTTAGCCACACTTTCCCTGTAGACTGACTTTCTGAGCCCTGTCTCCTATAAGAAATATTAAAGCCTGTGTTGAAGAAAACCACTGCAAATGCACGTGAATCATCACATTCAGCAAGACATTTGGCAGCAATCATTCTAAATTAAGTCACTGAAGGTGCAATCTTTGCAGTCAAGCTTTCTTGTAGATCAGTGATTCTCACCTTGGTTTTATAGCACCTTAGGGTAGCTCTGTTTATCTTAGTTGACTTTTACATTAAAATTAATTCAATGGGGAGTGATTAATAATGGTTATGGAGTTTCTATGGTGAATATTATGAAAATATTCTAGAACTAGATAGTGGTATAGTTCTACAACTGGTTGAATGTCCCAAAAACCATTGTACACTTAAAAAGTCTAAATTTCATGGTTTTTGAATTACATCTCAATAAAATAGTTGTAAAAATTTTAAAAATCACAATTTAATAGTCTGAATTGTAAACAAATAAGTGTAACTTTTTTCCTTTTAAAGAGCTCAGAAGTCATGACACAAAATCATGTCAATTTGGTGTTGCATTTCCAGAAATCCTGGGAATCATAAACATTTACCATTACACAAACAAATTTTTCCCTAAAGGTACACTGAAAATCATTTATATTACCCTCTATAAACAAAGATTACCCATATATATGGAAATAAGATCTTATAATTCATGCATTTTTTTACATGCTTATGACTTACCGAGTTTAGTTTATTAAATTTTACCCTTTATAAAATGAAAACAAAAAGACATTCACCTAGACACTCTGTGGTACCACAGTTACAAAATAAGAATTCTGCAGAATACTATTCAGGAGGATACAGTAAGTTGACCTATGAAACCTAATAGTAATACAAGACAAAATTTTTGCTCTAAGGTGGCTCATAAGTACAATTTTCATAATCTGGGGGAAAAAAACACTTAATATATAAATATATCTATGAACCACCTGCATTTGAATGTATTCAGAATACATAAGCATTGCATGGTGGTTAGAGTTAATTTCTTACCATATTATAAATATTTGTCAGGTAAGAACTCATCTAACTTTCCTTAAAAATGAATCTCTTTTTTTTTTCTCCATTCCACATCACAGCCTCATTAGAGGTGTAAACTATTGTTGAGACACTTTGTAGTATTTCCAAGTCATTTTTCTCATAGCCACTAAAAAGATATCAGATCAGAATCCTTCAGAGGTATCTCCCACACTGGAATTCTGTGTCTTATGCTGAATGAAGTTCTCAATGCAAATTATATGAAAAGTTTTGGCATTTCTTTTACATATTTGAGAAAATAAATTCACACAAACTTCATTCTACAGAGTACTGCCTATGACTATGCAAAATACAAGGATCTTTATGCTTCTCAAGTCCCTAATTTGTGTACATGTACAAGGGAAATGTACATTTGGAAGGTGTGAAAGAAAAAGTATGCTAATTCACACACTGCATGTGGAAGGTGATTCATTCAATTTTTGAAGGAATATGGCAGTATTTACATAAATTTCACCTGTATTGCTGCAAACAGCTGTTGGGTAAGCAACTTTCAAGTTAGGGAAAAAAAAAAAAAAACAAGCTAGGTAGTTTTTAACAGTTGTTCTGGGTTTGACAGATGGATGATGCTTTAGTTACCTCATACAGTTCCCATAAAGGCACAGGTTAGAGTTGGGCCAATTGTTACAGCAAGCATTATAGATTTTTAAAATGTACCTACTTCTGGAGTATTACAGGTGGGACTCTTAAAAAGCCTGTGTACAATTGAAATTTTAACTATATTTGCCATGAAATAGGCAAATAGGCTGTCTTGATAATCACTGCTGTGTAATTTTTCACAAAGCTAAAGCTTGTATCATATACTAATTTTAGTAACAGTAACTGCATAACAATGCAGATGTGAAACTTGAATTCAGAAATAATTTGGTGCTCTTTATGGCACAGGGAAGCTTGCTGTTCAAAGGAATTCTATCCACAATAATGGTATTTAACCTCAGAGGTTCATTTTGAAATGTAAACAGCAAATGTTGTATTTGTGTGAAACTGCATTTGTATAAAGTGATATATATTTTAAAATCAAATGATTTTCAATTTCATATGTGTAATTATTTTACCTGCTAAAATTATCATTATCTGAGTTAAGGGGAAACAAGTTTCAAATGTCTCACAAATTTTAAGTTATTGAAGTTAGCAACCTAACTTATTTTTACCTTTCAGCACTGAAAATGATTAACCTTAATGTCTGTCACTAACAATACTCAATTCACATGCATTTAACTACTTTGAGGTAATACTGGTCATCTGCATGATTCCAGTTACTACAGCTAATTGAATCTATCACCAGATCTTCAGCTAGCACAGTGTTTTATACATTTGTCTCAAGTTTTCACAGTACCCAAGTTGAACTTATTTTTCAGCCTGAGAGTTCCATGCCAATTACCAAGATCCAGGCACAACATGAATGGCAGTATGGCCAGTGAGAAGAGCAAGTCTGACACTGGATTTACCTATGATAAATGCATGTTCCACTATGCTTGGCTCAGTGAGACTCAAGTAAAATATATACAAAATGTAAGGGTTCAACCAAGATGTGTGGGTCTCTTCCAGACCTAATACTTCATGATTACTATATAGATACAAGTATGTAAGGAACTCTTGACAGGCCCAGATTAAGCATTTGGCTACTAACCAAAATGTTGGTGAATTCAAGTCCACCTAGAGGTGCCTCAGAAGAAAGGTCTGGTGATGGGCTTGTGAAAATGAACCATACAACACTCTATGGAGCATAGTTCCACTCTAACACACATGAAATTGCCAGAAGCATGATGGAGCATTTGCACATGTATTGCTGCAATCCAGGGTTCTATTGGGAATTTGGAATATTATCATATCCAGCCAGTACTAAAGCAAGCATTTATGCATAATTATTTTGTTTCATTTCATTTAGTGACATATATTCACATATACCAAACCAAAACCAAACTCACTGCTGTCAAGTCAGATCAGACTCATAGCGACTCTTCCTTGGGTTTCTGAGGCAGTATCACTACAAAAGTAAATTGCCCAACCTTCCTTTCGAGGAGTGGCTGGTGGGTTTGAACCACCAGCCTTCTGGTTAGCAGTCAAATGCCTTAGGCACTACTAAAACATAAGAGAAAACATTCTACAATTGAAAAAAAAAAAAATACTCACGTAGGAAAGCATTTTATATAACAAACAAAAATAAGTTGAGCCTGGTGACACAGTGATTAAGTGATCTACTGCTATGCGAAAAGTTGTCAGTTTGAATCCACAAGCCACTCTGAGGGAGAAAGATGTGGCAGTCTGCTTCTGTAAAGATGTACAGCCTTGGAAACCCTTTGGAGCCGCTCTACCCTTCCCTATAGGGTCTCTAAGTGTTAGAATTGACTTTACGGCAATTTATGTGTTTGTGTGCGTGGGGGTTGGGAGGTGTTATAAATAAAGATGGAAGATTGAAAACTTAAATCTACTTTTCTCCCCTTATAAAACTTCACTAAATTTTGCCTTAGCACATTAAGGAATAAAGGAATGGAAGAGAACAGAACAGTGTCATGATTTTGAAAGCTGCAACTGAATGGACAAGTACCAAAAGATTGAACAAACCCAAGAAAACTATTAAATTCCAAGGTGGAAATAGCAAAAGTTAAGGATTAATTTAGTTTACAACACAAAATCTCTAGAAGGGGTATTGAATGAGAGACCAAAACCAAAAACCAAACTCACTGCCATTGTTTCGGTTCTGACTCATAACAACCCCCATTAAGTTTCTGAGGTGGCAAATCTTTATGGAAGTAGATTGCCCCATCTTCCTTCCACAGAGAGGCTGATGGATTTGAACCATGAACCTTCTGGTTAGCAGTCAAATGCCTTAGGCACTATACCACCAGAGTTCAACAGAATTAGTCCTTAATCCCAACATGTGTTCTCTTCATGTGCATCACCTAAGTAGGATATTGACTTTCTGCCTTTGGAAAAATCTGAGCTGGGGGACACAGGCATGGGAATCAAAATACTCATACTGTATACAGAGATCCCTCACTTTCTTCCCTAGTTCAACTTTTAAAACATTGATAATCAGGCCTCTCATTGATAGGCAGTATTTTTGAGAAGTCCTCTCTGTAAATTTAAACAGTCCAAGAAGAAAAACCAACTATGCTGACATGAAAAGTTTTCCAACTGAACAATTCAACTAGATGACCCTACCTTTAAACTATCATGGACAGCCAAATTCATGGAACTCACATTTTACACTCCATTCCTAAATAGAAGCAGAAAACCAAGAAGCATGTATATCTGAGAAAAATGTCTGACATAAGAAACACAGTGCTAATATTTGGATTGTACAAGTTTTAGAACTTGCTCATAAATCATTAAAAAATAATTCAAAAAGATTTCAAGAATGTTGTTGTGTTAGGTGTTGTCAAGTAGTCTTCGACTCATAGTGACCCTATGTACAGCAGAACAAACACTGCCTGGTCCTGTGCCAGGTCCATGATTCTTGCTATATCTGAGTCCATCATTGTAGCCACTGTGTCAACCCATCTTGTTGGAGCCTTCCCCTTTTTTGTTGACCCTCCACTTTACTAAACATGATATCCTTCTCCAGGATTTCAAGAATACATATTTTCAAATTGAAAAGGCTCACTGAAAGTCCAATACATTTAATTAATATAAATCTGTATCACCTCACATCATTGTGAAATTTCAGAACACTGGAAACTAAGAGACGATTCCACAAGATTATGGTTGCTTGCCCCTGCTGAAAGCTAGAAAGTGAATATCTGCAAAATTCTGAAGGAAATTTGTTTCTAGGTTAGAGTTACATACTCAATCAAATTATCATTCAGTGGGAAACTACAATAAAGATATTTTTTATATTTCATAGTTATAAAAATTTTTCCACCACATCTCTTCTCAGAAAAGAACAGAAAGATGAACTTCAAAAAAAAGGAAACCAAGAAACAGCAGGGGACAGAATATTAAGCGGAGAAGAGGGAAGTAGGGTGAGGTTAAAGGGAGATCTCATGATTATAGAATGTACTAGATACAGAGACTGAGTCTGAACAGAA
>NW_006921929.1:822180-829099 GCF_000298275.1 Orycteropus afer afer
GCCAAAGGTACATTCAATCTTCAGATTATTTTAAAGGTGAAAGAAGTTGTGTTCTGGTCCAGCTGGTGGGCACCTGGACCAGGGATCATATATTAATCATATGGCAGGATTTAGTGGAAAATCCACCCCCCTGGTTAAAGCCGTTGTTACCTCTTTCTCTTCCTAAGCAGACACCTAAGACTGTCCTGGCAGTACAAACTCATACTGCCCGGAAGAAGGAACCTGAAATCAAAGCTTGGGCACCGACCTACCCAGTCCTTCAGGGTGGGACAGAGGAAGAACTCCTCCCCCCCTTATCAAATCCCTTCAGCAGATATAGCAGCCGCGGAGGGGCGCCGCCCCAGGTGCCGGACGACGACGGACGACGATGGGGCAATGGCAGTAGCAGCAGGTCCGCAGCCGGCACCTGTGGAAGAACGCAGTGAGCAGCCCCCTCTAGTGGACCAGCAGATTCCACAGTCTTGCCATTGCGAGCCGCGGGGCCCGCTGACGCAACCGGCAACCAACAACTTCACTATTGGCTTTTTGCCACTAGTGACCTGTACAATTGGAAAACTCAGAATGCAAAATTCTCAGATAATCCCAGAGATTTAACTGACCTCCTAGAGACTATTTTGTTTACTCATCAGCCTACCTGGAACAATTGTCAACAGCTCCTCCAGATTTTATTCCACCTAGGAACGTGAGAGGATCCAGATGGAAGCCCGGAAATCTGTCTTGGGGGATAACGGGCAGCCCACTACTAATGTAGATGTGATTAATGCCACCTTCCCCTTAACCCGTCCTAATTGGGACTACAACACGACTGAAGGTAAGGAGAGACTCTGGGTGTACCGTCAGACTCTAATGGGAGGTCTCAGGGCAGCCGCTAGGAAGCCCACCAATTTGGCTAAAGTAGGTGATGTACAGCAAGGGAGGGATGAAAGTCCTGCCGTTTTCTTAGAAAGATTAATGGAAGCATTTCGCCAATATACCCCCATGGATCCGGAAGCACCTGAAACTAAGGCTGCACTGATCATGGCTTTTGTGAATCAAGCAGCCTCAGACATTAGGAGAAAGTTACAAAAAATTGACAGATTAAATGAAAAAAGTATTCAGGATTTAATGCTAGTTGCAGAGAGGGTTTATAATCACAGGGAAAGTCCAGAAGACCGACAGGCCAAGGCACTAGCGACAGCCAGTGACCGGAACACTCAGAACCTTGCAAAAATCTTACTTGCCTCAACAACTGGGAGTGTCCGAGAAAGAGAACAACAACTGCAGAAAATCGCAAAATATCGAGGTAAGGGGGACCCCTCCCAAGGGAGGATGCCCTAAACTGGGCAAGAATCAGTGTGCCTATTTCAAGGAAGACGGACATTGGGCAAAAGAATGCCCAAATAAAAGAACTCAAAAACCACCGACTAAGGTACTAGAATTTGGGGAACTCAATGATTAGGGGCAACGGGGTTTGGTCCCCCTCCCCAAACCCAGGGTAATTCTTAAAGTGGAGGGGACCCCAATTGACTTCCTGGTGGACACCGGGGCACAACATTCAGTCTTACTCAAACCCTAAGGAAAGCTGTCCAATAAAACCTCCTGGGTTCAGGGGGCCACAGGGACAAATCAATATTCATGGACTACCTGAAGAACAGTGGATCTCGGCATGGGTCAGGTATCCCACTCATTCATGGTAATTCCAGAATGCCCCTATCCACTTCTTGGGAGACATATACTAACCAAAATAGGAGCACAAATCCACTTTCAAAAAGGAGGGGTGACCATTATGAACAGTAGGTGCCAACCTATTCAAGTGTTAACTGTAAACTTAGAAGATGAATATAGACTCCACCAACAACCCCCTCCTCCCCCCGTCTGGAGACATAAGGCAGTGGTTATCAGCTTTTCCTCAGGCATGGGCTGAAACTGGAGGTATGGGGTTAGCAAAACATGGGCCACCAGTTTATGTGGAAATTAAACCTGGAGCGGACCCAGTCAGAGTCCATCAGTACCCTATGTCACGAGAAGCCTGAGAAGGCATAAACCCCCACATCCGGCGCCTATTAAAATTAGGAATACTCCGACCCTGTCAGTCCGCTTGGAATACCCTTCTACTTCCCGTTCGAAAACCTCATTCCAACAACTATAGACCAGTACAAGACCTCCGAGAAGTTAATAAACAGGTTATAGACATTCATCCTACTGTCCCTAACCCATACACCCTCCTTAGTTCTTTACCCCCAGATCACCAGTGGTACACGGTCTTGGACCTTAAAGATGCTTTTTTCAGCCTACCATTGGCCCCAAAGTGTCAGGACCTGTTTGCCTTTGAGTGGACAAACCCCACAGAGGGCATTAATGGACAACTAACCTGGACGAGATTACCTCAGGGGCTGAAAAGTTTGCCTACAATTTTCAACGAGGCACTGCATGAAGACCTGGGTAAGTTCCGATCCGACCACCCTGGTCTCACGCTACTACAATATGTAGATGATCTCCTAGTTGCCGCAGCAGACTACAAGACCTGTCTCCAAGCGACCAGAGACTTACTCCTGATATTAGGAGATATGGGTTACAGAGCCTCGGCCAAAAAGGCTCAACTTTGCCAAACAGAGGTGAGCTATTTGGGGTATATATTAAAAAAAGGACAAAGATGGCTGACTAGGGCCCACGAGGAGACTGTGCTAAAAATCCCTAGACCCAACACCCCACGCGGGGTGTGGGAGTTCCTAGGATCAGCCGGCTACTGTAGACTTTGGATACCAGCTTTTGCAGAACTGGCAAAACCTCTCTATGAAGCAACCAAGGAGGGGCAGAAATTTCAGTGGACAGAGGCCATGGAAAAATTCTTTAATTCACTTAAGACTGCCTTTTTGTCCACTCCTGCCCTTGGACTACCTGATGTAACAAAACCCTTCCATCTATACATTGATGAAAATAAGGGGGTAGTGAAAGGAGTTATAATCCAACACTTAGGCCCCTGGAAAAGACCAGTAGCCTATCTTTCCAAAAAACTGGACCCAGTGGCATTGGGGTGACCCCCGTGCTTACGCATAAAAGCAGCAACAGCCTTGCTAGTCAAAGATGCGGGCAAACTTACACTGGGACAGGAACTATATGTCACCACCCCGCATGCCATAGAAGGAACTCTTAAGCAACCCCCTGATCAATGGCTCAGCAATGCATGGCTCATCCACTACCAAGGACTGTTACTGAACCCAACTAAGATTATCTTTCAGTCACCTATGGCACTAAACCCTGCCACCCTGTTACCAGATCCAGATTTGGGTACTCCGTTCCATGATTGCATCGACATTCTGGCGCAAGTACATGGAACCAGAGCTGACCTACAAGATACACCCTTGCCAGATGCCGAGGTTACCTGGTATACAGATGGGAGCAGCTTTGTGCGTGATGGACTAAGGTATGTGGGGGATGCAGTGGTGACAGAAACTGCAATAGTTTGGGCCGAGGCGTTACCGGCTGGAACATCGGCTCAATGAGCTGAACTAATAGCTCTACCAAAGCCCTGACTTTGGGAAAAGACAAAAAGTTAAACATTTATACAGACAGTCATTATGCTTTTGCCACGGCACATATTCATGGGGCAATTTATCGAGAAAGAGGCCTGTTAACCGCGAAGGAAAAACAATTAAGAACAAAAACGAGATCCTAGATCTACTAGCTGCCCTATGGCTCCCCAAGAAACTTGCCATCATTCATTGTCCGGGATACCAGAAAACCACCTCCCCTGTCGCCCGAGGCAATAATTTAGTGGATCAAACTGCTCGAGAGATTGCACTATCTACTAATCTAGTACTCACCTCCAACTTGCCTGATCCTGGGAGCCCCACCTTACCTACGAACCACAATTACACTGAAGAAGATTTGAAATGGATTAAACAATTACCCGGAACTCAGTACGTATGTAACTGGTGGAAATCAGCAGATCACAAAGCCATCCTCCCCGAAAAACTGGGAGAAGAAATTTTATTCAAAATACATCAGACCACTCATTTAGGAACCAAAAAGATGCAGGAATTACTAAAACGGGCCGACATGAAAATTAAAAATGTTCAATCTAAAATTGAAATAATTGTTTCCAATTGTAAAGCCTGCCAGTTAACCAATGTTACTAAAACCCTTCGAATCTAGGTTCCAGATTAAGAGGCAGCAAACCAGGAACTTGCTGGGAAGTGGACTACACGGAGGTAAAATCAGGGAAATATGGATATAAATATTTGTTAGTCTTTATAGATACCTTTTCAGGGTGGGTGGAAGCCTTCCCCACCAAGCAAGAAATGGCCCACGTGGTAGCCAAGAAACTACTGGAAGACATCCTGCCCAAGTATGGTTTTCCTACTATGATAGGGTCAGATAATGGACCGGCATTTGTAGCTAAGATAATACAGGGCTTAGCAACTATTCTTGGGGCTAATTGGAAATTACATTGTACTTACAGACCCCAAAGTTCAGGCCAGGTAGAAAGAATGAACAGAACTCTAAAAGAGACCTTAACCAAATTAACCATAGAGACTGACGGAGACTGGGTGACTCTCCTCCCCTTCGCCCTATTTTGGGTTCGTAACTCTCCTTATAAATTAGGATTAACACCTTTTGAAATTGTCTTTAGTAGACCTCCACCTATTACTCCCAGATTCCAGTCTGATTTGTTACGTGAAATTGATAATTATGAACTCATTTATTCTCTTCAAGCTCTGCAACAAACCCAGCAAGACATCTGGCCAAACTTAAGGGCCCTCTACCAATCTAACCCCCCTCCCGAACCTCACCAGTACCAACCAGGTGATTGGGTGTATGTACAGAGACATCAGCAAGAGACTCTGCAACCCCGCTGGAAAGGACCCTACATCATAATCCTGACCACACCTATCACCCTCAAGGTCGACGGAATAGCCTCCTGGATTCACCATACCCACATCCGCAAAGCCGATCCTGTCCCTGACCAGAAATGGCACATCTCCAGGGACCCCAACAACCCACTCAAGCTGAAAATTCAACGATGTGGACCTCACTAATATTACTAATAATAGCCAGTAATTATGTATATTCTTCTTCTAACCTTCATACCCCCCAACAGTTAACTTGGATAATCACATCGGCCATGGGAGATGTTATAAACTCTATTTCTCATACTGCACCTCCTATGACCTGGTGGCCTGATCTATACTTTGACTTATGCCAACTGGCGGCTGGATCCTGGGACATTTTAGATTGGGAACCCAACAAAAACAGTACTCCTGAATGTTCAGGCAAACCCACATGCCCGTGATCATGTGCTTCTGGGGGAATCAATGGCTGGGGAATAGGTTGCGGACACCCCGGGCTCCGCCATGAACTCCATAAGTTACCATTTTACGTTTGCGCAGGGGGAGGAAGAGACAGAGCCTTAGCAAACCAGTGTGGGAGGGTATCAGACTTTTATTGTAAAGCATGGAGATGTGAAACTACGGGAACCACTTATTGGAAACCTTCCTCAACTTGGGACCTCATCACAGTAGACAGGAATCATTCCAGTGACGGATTAACCTTCAATTTTTGCCGATGGACCTCGGCCACGGGAAACATGTATAAAGGAAGTGGTCCATGTATGAATTTCACCTGTAATCCTATTAGAGTCCGATTCACAGAGCAGGGAAAACAGTATAAAACCTGGGTGACAGGCCGATCCTGGGGACTTCGATTGTACCAAAGAGGGTATGACAGTGGAGTCATTTTCAATATTAAATTAAAAATTGAATCTTGGACACCTCCTGTCGCAATTGGACCTAACCCAGTTTTAGCCCCACCATCAGTACCCTCTCTACTTTCCAATAATTGGGGAAACACCTCAGCCCAAAAATCATCTCCCCACATCACCCCTTCAAGGGGCAACACGTCAGTCCAAAACTTACAGGAAGACCCTCTTTGGAAAATTATGGTCCAGACTTTCCAACTACTAAATGTAACCCAATCTAATTTAACAGAATCCTGCTGGCTGTGTTATGGTATCAACCCCCCCTATTATGAAGGTATTGCATTTGTAGGGAAATTCAACCAGTCAGAAACTCACAAAACCTGTAGATGGAATCATAGGGAACCTGGACGACTCACCTTACTTTCTTTCACAGGAACAGAGACCTGCATAGGGCAGATTCCACAAACTCACAAACACCTCTGCAACCACACTGAAACAACTATAAATCAAACTGTGTACTATATACCACCCCCCAACGTATGGTGGGCTTGTTCCTCAGGATTATCCCCTTGCCTCCAGGGGCAAGTTCTTCATCAAACCAAAGACTTTTGTGTATTAGTCTACTTAGTACCTCATGTATTATAGCACCAGTATGACGATTTCCTAGATAAATGGGAAACTGTTCCCCACCGAGTCAAACGGGAACCTATCTCTGCTGTGACTTTAACTGTTTTATTAGGGCTAGGATTGGTGGGAGCTGGAACAGGAATTGCATCTATTTCAACCCAACACCAGCAATATAACTCACTTAGAGCAGCAGTTGATCAGGATATAGAAAGACTAGAAGAATCCATTACCAAGCTCCAAGAATCCCTAACCTCTTTAGCGGAAATGACCTTACAATTAAAAAGAGGTATAGATATCCTTTTCCAACAACAAGGGGGAGTTTGTGCCGCTCTAGGAGAGGAATGTTGTTATTATATAGACCACTTGGGAGTCATAAAAAACTCCATGGCTAAAGTAAGAGAAGGACTAGAAAAAAGAAAAAGAATGTGCTCAAAACCAGGGATGTATGAAAATTGGTCCAACTCTTCTCCCTGGCTAACATCTCTATTATCTGCCCTCGCTGGACCAGCCATAATAGGACTAATTTTACTAACAGTTGGACCTTGTATTTTAAACAGATTAGTCAACTTTGTAAAAGATAGAGTAAACTCTGTACAACTCATGGTCCTCAGGCAA
>NW_006921929.1:829809-856952 GCF_000298275.1 Orycteropus afer afer
CTGTAGTGATACTGCCTCGGAAACCCAAGGAGGGGTTGCTATGAGTCGGGGCCGACTTGATGGCACATAACAACAACAACAACAATGCTTTTGCAGTGGAATTGGATCCTTGTGGTTTTTGGGGATTCCAAGATCTGGGCATAACATCAGAAATATGAAACTGATGGATCTGATCATCATGAGAAAGTATTTACTCAATCAGTGGAACATTTGAGGGTTTGTTTTGTTTTTTATTTTTTTGGTGTGAATCTAAATCGTGAAACAAAGAAAACACCTAGCAAATCAATATCTTCAGGAAGAACATGGTGTTCCATGGAAAGAAAGATTATCATAGCTTACTTACACATAAGACTTTAAAACATTTACACAGTCATAGTAATATAAACACTGAGTACATTGCACTAAAAATTATATTATTACTATATAGAAGGTATACATGCATAGCAGTGACAGAATAAGACAAGGAAGGCAATCATTATTATTCACATGAGGAAGCAATAGACCATGATGCCTACATCTGACAAAACAAATCACAAAGCAAACATATTATTTGGAGATATGGTTTATAAACTAACATAGTAGGCCAACGTAGTTGAAAGTGATTGACTCTGGGAAGGAGCAAATGGAGCCAAACCTTATAGAAGTATTTTCATTTTTCATTGTAGTTGTAGAACTATTTGACTCTTCAGATTACAAATATGTATGTTATTGTTGGGAGCTCTGGTAGCATAGTGGCTAAGGCACTTGACTGCTAACCAGAAGGCTGGCGGTTCAAACCCACCGGCCACTCCTCGGAAGGAAGATGGGGCAATCTACTTCCGTAGTGATACTGCCTCGGAAACCCAAGGAGAGGTCGCTGTAAGTCGGGTCCGACTAGACGACACATAACAACAACAACAACATGTTATCGTTGTTAGGTGCTGTCAAGTTGTATCCAACTCATAGCAACCCTATATGTACAACAGAATGAAACATGGCCAGGTCTTGATATGTATACATTAGATAAAAATTAAAACGAAAATTAAAATGAATAAGTGAGTGAGTGAATGAATGAATAAAACAAGTCAATCAAGTCTAACATTTTACAAATACTTTTGCAAGTATATGAAATACATAATATACTTGAATATATGTTATATACACATTTTTTCATAGGAAAGTCTTTCCATTTTTTTTTCCTATTGCCAACAAAATAAAATGAAGTATAATTTTGTGCTCTGTCTTCCATGTATTTCACCTATTTATTTTTTTATCTTTCTCAACTTCTGTTGACATAACACAAATTACCAAACTTTTCTTTTTCTTCCAATTTTCTGAAAATAACAGACAGCTATTCATTCATTCCATTTATTAATGTTTAACCACGGGTCAAATTTTCTATTAAGTGCTGTGTGGTACAAAGAAACAAACAAAAAAGAACATAGTCTTTGGATTTTGAAAGTTTTAGAGGTTGATTGGGAAGGATGTTAGTTAGATGGGTGATGTAATTTACTTATAATCTGCATAAGAAGAAATTAGAATAGGGAACAGAAAAAAAATCTGTTGATAACAGTTCCAAACAACGAGCATGAAATTCTATGGCCATTCACTCAATGAGGAATAAACCAGCAAGGTACACCCGAACCGTGCAAAAGAGAGTAATTGTTACTGACTTGTAAGGAAAGGAAAAGGCAGTTGACTACTGAAATCTCTCAGCTCACATTCCTTATTTAGAAATATTCTTCCCTTTTTGAAGACATTCATCTCTCAAGACATTCATCTTACTGATTTAGAAATCATATGATTTCAGATTTTATCTCAGTAAAGAAATTGTCCCTCTTTCTCAACTTCTAAAAGAGTAGCATTAATTTCTGCTTCCCTTTGATTTTACAAGTCATACCCCCCCACCAAAAAAAAAAAAGTCCACTGCAAATTCAAAGCAGTAGGCATGGTTTCTGGTGTCTAGGGTATCACTACCTCTCTAAACTGCTGCTTGCCACAGCAAATAATGCCAGAAATCATTTTGAAAGACTTCTGACAGCAATTAACAAATCCAAGCCAAAAAATCTCATTTTGTTCTCAGTCAAAATAAACTCATTTGTGACAATGAGGTGTGACTTTCTTCCAAGATAGTGTAAACTTGTGGGGGAAGGGATGCAAATATGCTATCTTGTTTGAGGTTGTTTCAAAAGAAAAATACAAAGAAAGGGTGTGGGCAAGTTTAAATCCAAACAACCAAGAAGCAATTGCTGGCCAGGGTGTGAAAAGGGTAACATATTTAAAAATACCAAAACTTTTAACTACTGCTCATATTCAAATCTCCCATAATCTGCTTAGAAAACCTGAACCATTGTAAAAGAAACCAAGATTGCTCAGTAATCTATATCAAAATGAGTCTGAGTCCAAAAATTTCCCATTAGAGTTCTAAGATTCTGTTCTATTTAAATAATATTGAAGATTCTGAAAATTATATGGTAGGAATATTTTTGTCATCAAGGTTCCAAGTACAAGTAATATTATGAACATATATTTCATAATATAGGTGGGAACTGGGGATTAATGGATCAGGGCAATGCTAAAATCAACACAGTCTTCTTCCTAATGGGGATATATGAAAATTATTTAGTCCCCTTTAATGATCACTGGGACATATAAGTCCCACTTACAGTTTTTGCCTCTCTTTCTTGAGATGCTAGTGTCCCACATATAGCATGTGTGAGTATACTAGCAGGTACACATATAACTTTTTAATAACAGATGACATGTTCATTGGTGCCAAACCACTGTGTTTAATGGTTATTCATTCTATGAGGTGGTCCATCCTGGAGGTATGATTGTGTAATTTTTTTTTTTTCTTTTGTTTTTTTTTTACCATGAGTTAAACCTTGTAAGTACATTTGCATTTTCCTGTATGTTATTCGGAAATTGCAGTTTTCACAATGATTTAATTTTCAAGTGAAATTTTTAGGCATAGTACATTATAAGAATATGTTGTAGTATTCCTGATATGCTGTGTGAATATTCCTTGCAGGTATCAGAGACTTCTGTTCTGGTTTATGAGCTGTAAGTAGTTATTTTGCAATAAAAATTCATTCATTGTAGTAGAAATTTTCCCACAACACCAAATCCTTTTGTTGTTTGTAAGTGTACAGGAGATTAGAAGTATGCAATTTCTGCCCTTGTGTATTCTCATATTAGTTTGGAGGTATGATACTGGTATTATCCTAGCTTTGCAGAACCCAGAATTATTATTTTTCTTTTTCTGAAAAATTCCTCTTTTTTTTATAAATGGATTCTTTAAAGGACCAAGAAATTGTAGATTATTTCTTTTCTCTACCCAAGAATGAGGATGAATCTGAGAAGGGATATGACAAAGATGTCTCGGATGAGCTTACCCATCTTATGGAATCTGAAGTTTATTTTAATGGTAACAACAATGACACTGACATGGTATTATAGGATGATGAAGCAGTAGATTTTGCAGAAAAAAGGGTGAACCAGATAATGATGCCCATGATGAAAGTGAAGAAAACAAAAATGAATGGTGTGAAGATGTCTCCTACTTTGAAAATATAACAAATTTGCTTCAGCAATATGCAATATGCCAAAGTTTACCTAGACTTGACCCATGAAGATACAACAATAGATGACTTTTCGTCTATTTTCAGAAGAGATTTTGGAAATGGTAAAGGACCAAATGAATCTTTATGTGACCTGGAGCAAACAACATGATATAAAGTGCAGATCAGAATGCCAAGTAAAAATTGGTAGCCTACAACCATAGATGAAATAAAGACATTCATTGCTATGCGTATACTGATGGGTATATAAGTCTTGCCAGAGTTCAGACAATAGTGGCCCAGTGACTTCCATCTTGGGTGTTACTTCTACTGAAGAACTTAGAACTAAAGCAAGATCCAAGAAACTGGTAGAGAATACACTGCAATGACAATTCAAAAACCCATGCAGAAAGGAAAACCTGTCACAAGCGGCTTCACAAATTGCCCCCAATTATCAATGCTTTCAACAGCAGCCTAAAAGAAATGTATGTGCCCTCAAGTGTCATGGCAGTTGATGAAAGCATAGTGCCATTCAAGAACCATTCATAAACAAAACAATACATGCCAAAGAAGGCTGTCAAGTGCAGGTACAAAGTTTGGTGCTTAGATGACTCATGAACTAACTTTATAAGTCAGTTTGACTATCTAAAACAGAAAAAAAAAATAAAAGGTAAAAACAGAGACCCACCTCTCTTCCTCAGTGAACATAATGTACTTGGGCTATGTCATTCATGCAACCATTCTCACAAGCGCATTGCCTTCAACATTTGTTACTAGATAGACAACATGAAAAGGGGAGTGTATGCTGTAGGCACTGTGTGAGTCAATAGAAAGCAGCTACCAAAAATGATGATCACTGTACCAAAAAGAATTGGTTGACATTCAACCATTTCAGGAGGTAGCATACGATCAAGAACCAATGATATTGAAGGAAGAAGTCCAAGCAGCACTGAAGGAAATGGCAAAAAAACAAGGCTCTAGCAATTGATGGAATACTCATTGAGATGTTCCAAGAAATGGATGCAACACTGGAACACACTTGCTTATGCCAAGAAATTTAGAAAAGAACTCCCTGGTCAACCAACAGGAAGAGATCAATATATACGTTCAAGTCAAAGAAAGATGATCCAATGGAATGTGGAAACTATTGAACAATATCATTAATATCACATGCAAGTAAAATTTTACTGAAAATAAATCAAAAACAGTTGGAGCACTACATTGACAGGGAACTGCTAGAAATGCAAGCCAGATTCAGAAAAGGGTATGCCAAGAGAGATATCATTGCTGATATCAGATGGATCTTGGCTGAAATCAGAAAATGCCAGGTAAAACCTGTGTTTTATTGACTATGCAAAGACACCCAACTGCACAGATCATGACAAATCTCAGATACCTTGTGAAGAATGTGAATTCCAACACTTAATTTTGCTCATGAAGAGCCTGTACATAGAACAAGAGGCAGTCATTCAGACTGAACAAAGGAATACTGCAGCCTTTAAAATCAGGAAAGGTGTGCACCAGGATTGCATCTTTTCACCATAGTTATTCAATCTGTATGCTGAGTGAATAATCTGAGGAGCTGGACTATACGAAGAAATGGCATCAAGATTGAAGGAAGACTCATTAACAGCCTGTGATATGCACGTGACACAACCTTACTTGCTGAAAATGAAGATGAGTTGAAGCATTTATTATCAATGACTCCAGACTCCAATATGGACAACTCAACATAAAGAAAAACAAAATCCTCACAATTGGACCAATAAGCAACATCACGATAAATGGAGAAAAGAATGATTTTCTCTTATTTGCATTTTATTTTATTGTCAAGGATTTTATTTTACTTGGATCCGCAATCAACACTCATGGAAGCAGCAGTCTAGAAATCAGACAATGTATTGGACCAGCAAATCTGCTACAAAAGACCTTTATAAAGTGTTAAAAAGCAAAGATATCAATTTGAAGGCAAAGGTACACCTGACCCAAGCCATGATATTTTCAATAACCTCATGTGCATGTGAAACTGGACAATGAATAAAGAAGACCATGGAAGAATTGCTGTCTTTGAATTGTGTTGTTGGCAAAGAATATTAAAAATACCATTGACTGCCAGAAAGATGAAGAATTCTGTCTTGGAAGAAGTACAACCAGAATGCTCCTTAGAAGTGAGAATGGCCAGACTTCATCTTTCATACTTTGGTCATATTCTCAGAAGTGACCATGCTTGGTAGGAAAGATATTATGCTTGGTAAAAAAAGAAGGTCAGCAAAAAAGGGGAAGGCCCTCAAAGAGATAAACTGACACAGTGGTTGATATGATGGGCTCAAGCATAACAATGACTGTGAGGATGGTGCAGGACCAGGCAGTGTTTCATTTCGTTGTACATATGGTCACTGTGAGTCAGAATGACTCAATGGCACCTAACAACAATAGCAGAATGATGAAGAGGAAAGATAAATTACAGTAGGAGAATGTCTGTTTTGTACAAAAGGTCTGCATCGGCAGTAAACTGGCAGGACAAAAAACCTGTGACACTTTTGTCAATGTTCCACAATCCAAAAGACATCATTAGGGTTAAAAACAAAGAACAAGGATGGTTCCTCCACAGTAATCCCTTACTTAGGAGCAGCTGCAGCATTCAATGCAATTATGGGAGGAGTGGATCACTTTGACCTGAGGTATGAAAGGTACACAAGCAGAGGTACTCTTGAAAATGGTGGCACAGATTGCTGTATTTCCTGATTGCCCTTGGAATTGCAAACAGTTTTACAATGGGGAGCTATGACAACAGGGGCAGATGTGTCCAACTTTCCTTTAGGGTCCTTCTCACTAGGCAACTTATTGAGAATGAGGAAATCAAAAGAAGAGGAAGATCTTCCTTTCTTGTGAAGAACAAGAACAAGAACAGAGTAAGTGTGATGCCAAATGACATAAGGCTCCAACAGGTTAGAAAACA
The DNA here is from genome assembly GCF_000298275.1 of Orycteropus afer afer. Lineage (NCBI taxonomy): Eukaryota > Metazoa > Chordata > Mammalia > Tubulidentata > Orycteropodidae > Orycteropus > Orycteropus afer. The sequence goes on from NW_006921929.1 coordinate 836,308, forward strand.
TTTACTTGTCAAGTGATCTAGAAGAGCATAGAAAAAATGCAGCACTACAAAGGTAGGAGACATGAATTACAATTATGTGCAGCCATTGCAGGATGCCTCTATGTGTTACCTCATGCTTCCAAAAGTTTCACACAATAAAATATAACTGCTAAGATACATTTTTTTTTCATGCCTCAACCCACCAAGCCCAATAGAGTCCACTGGGACATATATGTCCCATGTTATATTTCTAAAAATCCATCTTACCTAACACAAATTCAAAAAGAATCAATGATTTGGCATATAGGCCATTACTGAAAAAAAAAAAAAAAAAAAGATTATATCAACAAAAGCTTACAAATAAAAAAATAATTCAGTCATTAAAGGGTTAAATTCATTATACAAATTAAGAAATTTAATCCACATTAGTTTTTGTTTTGTTTTGAAGAATGAAGCACTCGTGGCTCTATAATAGCCAGTTCTTATTTTCTAAACTATTATAACAACAACAACAACAAAAACATGACTAGAAAGTATCCTGGACATTAGAATATGATAGCACTGATTAAATCTCTTACAAATAACTAAATATAAACTGCGTAGAGAATCAAGGATTAATTTAGCTAATATCCAATTGTTAATGAGATAATATTCATGGCAGGAAGCAATTGAAAAAGTTAAATTTGTGCCTAAATTACTAATCCACTTTTTAATTTTTAAAACAGAAATAAGAGGAAGAAGAGAAGAAAAACAATTCAGCTTTTGGCAAAAAATTTCCAAATAAGATCCTATAACTTTTTAATCTGAAGGCTCAGGTTAATTTATAGTCTTATAAAAATTCAAGTCCATCCTTCTTTAATTTTAGAAGGTAGTTTCTTTTTCCTTTCATCACTGAGAAAGGAAATAGTGCATCACCAAGAAAGGGATTCACTGTGTAACTTTCAGATTTAGGAAGGCTTTATTCCTTCTCAACCATCTCCCATCACAGGAAAATGGCCTTGAGTCTTTTGGAGGCTTTAATTAATTAATTAGCCACCTTTTCCAACATTATCAGGAAGAGAGACTGAAAGTGATATAAATATTAGAGATTTTTATAGATGAAAGGAAACTCAGAGATGACTCATTCCAAGGGTTAAAAATGTGTTGTCCTTTTGGATAGCCTGCAGACGTATAATGTTCAGTGTAGATAGCCTTAAAAATGAATACTTTGCAATTTTACACAAGTCCTATCAGTGCCAATTGCATTATCCCTGCCCTGTGAACACACCTCTAACCTGCTTCATGCCTGTGACTCTCTGATCTTACCTGACCCTCTCCTTTTAAACATGAAAAAGTCCAAAGTTGAGATATAAATTGACTCATTCAAGTTGAGACAAGTCATTAAAAGAAGTAGAACTATAGTCTACTTGATATCCTGTCTGGTCCTGTTGCACAGCCTGTGTAATGGATGTGCTAGTGAATGTGAGGATGGTAGGTGATGGGAAGGATAGAAAGAGGAGTATGGCATAAACTCCATTATCTAGACAGGGTCTTACAGTAGAGCAGGTGAGATATGACACATGCACATCTGAAAACAGTACCACTGGGTGATGTGTTGGCCCAAGAGTTCATAGTACCACACAGGGGAGGGAATGTTATAGCAACTATGAAAAAGTAGAGCAGCCTACAGTTCAGCATTCTCTAAAAAGTAGATGGGAGAGTAAATCCAAACCAGAAAACAGGAGCATAAAGTTCTTCTAGAAATGGTGGATCCTGCCTGTACCAGCCTGCCATCTCTTTCCTCCTACCTTCCCTTCCATGACAGCCTACCCTGAAACTGACCCTCTCGCTCTTGAATGTCTTCCTTGGGAGTGACACAACTTAAACTTGGTTGTGACTCCTGCATATTTCACTTCCCCTTTCTCAGCTCCAATGCCTTGACACTGGCCTCTTTTGTTTTAGTTTAACTCTCACAGGATTTTAGGTAAAGCTGGTTATGCTGTGTTCTGCCTTTTCAAAGGCTTTTTTTCAAATAAGGTATTTTTTGTGGCTTATCCCACCTCCAGTCCAGGTAATGTTTATGATGTTCCTGGAGATACTGCCTGGTCTTGAATGATGCATACAAATTTATTTGATAATTTGAAGAAAAAGGATATCATAGAGAGAGAGAGAATTGTATGGATAATAGTTCACTTAAGACTAAGACTATAGGTTTCTATGGAGGAACAAGACTACAAAAGTAAGCACAGACAATGGCAGAAGTCCCTGACAATCAAGGCCTTTAGTCTCTACAGGTATTGAGAATCTGTGGAAATAGTTTTGTTTATTTTGAGCAGAGAAAAACTATGTGTGGTAGGACATCTGATGAATGTCCATAAGTAAAAATCTTTGAAAAGAGCTGCAGGCATTCAGAGAGCTCACAAATTCTTATCTTCACAACCAAAGAAACTAATATAAACAATTTATGAAAACTGACAACTAGGTTGCGATATCTAAAAAAGAAAAGCTACTAAAGCCACAGTAAAACATTCACCTATTTAATAAATATTTTCTGAGCACCTTCAAAATGTGAGAAACTGTTTGGCACTGAGGAATATCCAAAGTATAAGATATAGCTTCTGCTCCCTAAGGGTCTACAGGTGTCTCCTCTACACCTCTTTCCCTTGAATCTCCAGAATGCTCGTTAGAAGTGAGAATGGCCAGACTTCATCTTACATACTTTGGTCATATTCTCAGAAGTGACCATGCTTGGTAGGAAAGATATTATGCTTGGTAAAAAAAAAGAAGGTCAGCAAAAAAGGGAAAACCCTCACAGAGATGAACTGACACAGTGGTTGATATGATGGGCTCAAGCATAGCATAGCCATGTGGCGACACTGACACCAACAGTAGATGCAGGATGTCACTGAAGATGATCCCAGCTTCAGGTGCGATCCTTATTTGATATCCTTTCTCCAAACAGATCCCCCTTGTGTCCTGTCATGTTGTCTTTAATAAATCGATATGAGGTTTGGTATCGTTTAAGATATTTTGTCAAATTAATTTGGCATATTCATAGTCAGCCTTAAATAAACATTTTCTTTTCCTACTCTGAGTAGCTATAATAAGTTTGCATCTAAATCATCTACTATCTGCAAATTAAATCAGCTCTTAATCATGAACAAAGATGCTCTTGCGGATGCTATTACTTGAGATTGAAAGGTCAGCTCTGTTTCAAATCAATTTATACAACAAGAGAAAGAGAAATAAAGTTCTCATTAGAGCCTTGGCGAGCATTTAAAAAAAAAAAAAAAAAAAAAAAAAGCCTCTTTTCAGGGAACATGTCCATGAAGAAATTTCAATGGGAATCTTGGGGTGGGGGAAGACAGAGAAGCCTGACTGAGTCTTCTTTACTGCAAAAGATGCTTGTCTAACACACTCTCAGATATTTGAAAGGGACAGCATTTCAGGATTGGTGCCTGAGGCCATAGTGCTCAGTTAAGCACAAAAAAAAGAAAATCACCATAAAAAAGGGAAAGTGTAGGGCAAAGGCACAAGAAAATAAATGGAAAAATATTTTGCTCTGCAATGTGAACAAATGGCAAGATGAAAATGCACACTTAGAAGGGGAATCTTTGAAACACAGAATAAGGTCTCCCCCATCCATTTGCAATGTTCTAACAAGTATAAAGAAGAGTAAACTGTATGGTAAATTATCATAGAAGCTCTTGTAATATTTATTATTGTATGGGCTATTATAATTAGTTATTATTGTATGGACTATTGCAATTTCATGGTCACTACTATTTTTACTGGAATCTTTGTGGGTGCAAATTGCTGGCCAAAAGGTGGAGGTGTGAGCCCATCCAACTCAAAAGAAAGGTATGATTATCTACGTCTGAAAAATCAGCCATTGTAAACCATATAGAACATAGTTCTACTCTGACACATGGGAGTTGGAGTCAACTCAACAGCAAGTGGTTTATTTTCATTATGTGACTCATCTTATAGCACTGTTGAGCAATGTCATTAGTATTTAAGGATAGTAGATCAGAGAATAGAGATAGAGATACGATCATATACTAGGTCCTCAAAAGAGAAACAAGACTAATCATTTCCTCCAAATTTCTTTTCCAAACAGCAATTCTTCCAGTGGTTTTATTCAACAATAGATGACTTCAAAACTGGTAAACTAGCTGCTGACCAACACTTTGCTAAATGCCTTATGAAACTACTGCCTAATATTCACAGAAATCCTACAATTACAAAATAGATGTTGGCTTGTAGATGATGAAATTAAACTCAGAAGAACCTATTATTTTCTTTGAAATCATAAGATGGTAAATGGAGATGGTACGATTTAAACCTACAGCCAACAATCTTTGCAAGATGTGGTCACTACAGTATACTTTGCTGCTCCCAAGTAACAAAAACAGATATTTTTGAAGCATAGCTATATTTTAAGATGTTTATTTGTAAAATATCAATTTTATGGAATTTTTCCCTTTTCATATATTTTTCCCAAGTTTGTGGCTACTAACCAGAAGGCTGGCGGTTCAAGCCCACCAGCCGCTCCTTGAAAGGAAGGTTGGGCAATCTACTTCAGTAGAGATACCACCTCAGAAAACCAAGAAAGGGTCACTATGTGTCAAATAGACTTGATGGCAGTGAGTTTGTTTTTTTTTAAGCTTGACTTAGCTCAATACCCAGTAAAATCCTTTCCTAGTATTCATTATTCATGAAAACTTTCATTTGGTAAGTCATACATATATGATGTCATTGTCATTGATATACTTTTAAAAATATGGTAAGAAAATAAATTTTTCACAAATTCATACTATAGTACCAAGCTAAGAGTAGCAGTGCGTGCTATCAAATATTAAAAGTGTATACATGAGAGAAAGTCAGTTTTCACTTGAGAGAAAGATGTTAGGAACTCACTGAGAGTAGTTCAGCTTGAACAGTAGGCATTTATCAATTATTTGTATGCTTTCCATACAACCTAAAGGCTTAAAATGATATTTAATTTTTCCTCATGATTCTGTGGGTTGACTGAGCAATTACTCTGCTGGTGTTGCCTGGGCTTACACATGGAAATGTATTCATCTGTAGGGTCAAACAGAGGCTGAATTCATTTTTAACAGCTTGATTTCTTCCTCCATGTGATCTTCCATCCTCAAGAAGTTTATAGTGGGCTTCCTCATTATGATGGCAGTAGCTATCCTAGGGGGCAAGTCCAATGCACGAGTACTTAGCAAATCTATACTTGTATCATGTTTTCTGATGTCACATTGGACAAAGCCAGTAACTTGGATAAGCACAGAATCAATGTTGGAGACGTCCACACCAAGGACATAAATACTAGTATTTATGATTCATTAAGGTCTATTGAAGTAACATTCTAACACAGGTACCATTTTAGACTTAAAGACTTTTTTTTAATAGAAGGGTAGGTGAGCAGTTGCATCATTCAGGCTCAGAAAGACATGTTATCAGATGGCTAGTGTTTAAGGTTTTAAGAAGAAACAATGTCTGCTATTTAAGATAGATTCCTAAAGAGTAAAGGGAGCAAAAGACATGGTCCATAAGTAGGTGAATTCTGGAATCAATCCTCAATAGGCTAGGGATGGGCCTGAGATATGGCTATGTGTCCTAAATAAAAGCATAGAACATGAAAATATACAAGTTTGGCAACACCACTAAGGTGTATCTTTGGCCAAGGTGCGTACTAATGGTGTGGAACTGTCTTCACACAAAGCATCTTGGTAGACCAGTGCTACTCAAGAGGATTCACATTATAAGAACTACTACCAACCTTTAGCAGCAACTCTTCATGGCTGTAGAGGATGGCGTGGACAACCATTCTCTTTCTGATTGGACACCCAAGCTTGACAGACTACCACTCCTATGATTCTTAGAAAATATAAGTGTTGAAAAGGATACTCTTGATTTTAATGGTTAAAAGTGCAAAATATTACCTAAATTTTATGGAGTATTACTATATGTCAGGTGCTGTTCTATACACTCTACAGTTGGGTTTTATAATCAAAGGCAAATAAAGGCTCATTACCTTGTCCAAATTCAGGTACCTGTTATATGGCAGAGTTAGGCCTCAGAGCCAGCCAATCTGGTTCCAGAGCCTGGGCTTTGAATCACTATCCATTCTGTCTTCCTAGGACATCACTTCATTTGAAAAATGCATGCAAAGTATATTTGCAACTCTGGAAAGTTTCTACTTATTTAAAAAATATTCATAATTTGAGAATTATCTTCTAGTGTGTTTCAACCTTAACCACACTTCTGGTCCCATCCCAGATTCCTGGATATAGGCAAAAGATTTCTTTTTCTTGACAGTGCTCTGACATTTCTTACGATTTTTTTTTTTTATCATACGTTGAAATATTTTTAGTATCAGGTATATATCCTTCTTATAACTAGGAAATATTCCTTCTTATAACTGTCATTAATTTCCTTGTAAAACATATATTAATCATATGATATTACTTATTTTATAATACACACAGTGTTGATGGGCCATTCTGATCTTTTGGCTTTGTGGTATTTAAATGTCCATCTACATTTCAAAGTTATAGTTGATGGTAACTGTTTCATTTTTATTATTCTTGCTCCAGCAAAAAATAAAATCCACTATAAGAAATTGAAGCACTTAAAAAGCTTTAAAGTTTGTGGCTTTTCTTAAAAAAAGCATATATATTTGAGGTCTGAAATTCATTCATGATTACTCCCTTTCACAAAACATCAAAAATCAGAATCATTCCAGGTAAAGCTATTAAAGATACTAGCAGTAGAGTCTTATTAATTTTTTTTATTTGGTTGTTTACTTTGTGAAGGAGTCCTGGTGGCATAGTGGCTAAACTGCTTGTTGTTGTTGTTATGTGCCATCTGAGCTGACTCACAGCGACCCCTCCTTGGGTTTCTGAGGCTGTTATCACTATGGAAGTAGATTGTCCACCCTTCCTTCTGAGGAGTGGCTGGTTCTGGTTAGCAGTCAAGTGCCTTAGGTACTATGCTACCAGAGCTCCTTGGCTGCTAACCAAAGTCAACAGTTAGATCCTACCAGCTGCCCAGTGGGAGAAAGATGTGGCAATCTACTTCTGTAAAGATTTACAGCCTTGGAAATCCTGTGGAGCAGTTCCACTCTATACTACCAGGTCACTCTGAGTCGGAATGGACTTGAGGACAGTAGGTTTGGCTTGGGGGTTTACTTTGCCATTTCCTTGCTAGACTGCAGCTATGCCTTGCATTCTTTTTATTTAACTGATATTTCCAGTTTTGTCATCACCTCTGCTTAAAGCCTCATTGTCAATTTTAGGCAAAATGAAAATGCACTCAAAATATTTCCCTTTGATTAGATAATCAGGACATAGACAAAGTGGCTGCTCAGATAGCCAGAGGGACCTGAAATCCAAACTTCAGTTGAAATAGGACTGAGTTTATGTTGTTTCTCAAACAAAAGTAATCCCACTTGGATTCTTGCAAGAAGGAAGTGAGGGTGGCATCCTCTGACCTCCTCTAACTGTACAAGAAGGAGAGAAAATCACCATCAGCAGCCCAAGGCTTATTCCTATGAGGCCAGACATGCTGCTGCCTTTCAAACTTCTTACCAATTCTCACACCAACAGTCCCTCCCATGGTACTCTCTACTTCTCTGCTAGGTTCAATAATTTGTTACCATAGCCACAAAGAACTCACAGACAACACTCATGATTACGGGGTTTATTAGAGAAGTAACAGGTTACAATTCAGGTTCAAGACTGGTCAGGATATAGTATTTCAATCAGGATGGCCTCCCCTCAGATGTGCCATTGGCATGCCTTTCTTTGGCCTTTGGCCTCTGTCCTGCTCAGGCAAGTGTTACAAAGCTCTTTAGCTCTGCCAATAGGCCCAGTGCACTTCAACAGCAAGCGTCCTGCCCAAAGGCACTCAGCTGTCTCACTCTGTGGGCAAGCAAAACCACCACTCGGTTGCCACTGTTGCTGCTGTCTCTCTGCCATCTCATAGTGCAAGGATCTCAGATCCAAGGATGTACTCCACTCTCAGTTCTTCTCTGTCATGATGGTAATGAGATCCTTCTTTCTGACTTTGGGAGGGGTCATTTTAAGCCTAGTGGAATGACAAAACTGACTAATGACCACCTTCATTAGGGTTTCATACACCTTATTTGCACAGTCCCATCCCCATAAGGATGCCTTTTTCCTTACTTACATTTATTAACAAGCTATCCAATCCTGTTGGTAGGCCACAAAACAAGGCACATTTGTACTGTCCCACCCAGTCATCCCGTGGGAGTCACAAAGACCCTGGCTAGAAGAGCTGCATAAGTAATTCAGGGCACCGCAATTCTAAAATGTATAACTACAAAACAATATGCAAGATTACCATGGATTTAATAATGTAGCATGCAACCATAAAGACAACAGCTGAAGTGCTCATTTAAAAGCCATGATAGAGTCTGTATGCAACTCTTAACTTGAGCCTATTTCCTACTGCCAGGGGCAACCTATGTTATTTACAGGGGAAAAAAAAAATCCCAAAATCAATTACTTGGACATCTATAACCAAAAGGAATTTAAGATAAGATTATATGATTTTAAAATTATCTAGCACAGAATCCAAATGAACAAATATTAAAGAAAAATTTATCCAATTGGTGAAACTACTGATATAATTATAAATTCTTGCTTTCTTAATCATCTACTTACAGGGAATTTAATCAGTTTTCTATTTTCTTTTAAAAGAGAAACATTTAAAAGGTAAATACACATACTACATATTTATCAAAATTAAGACATCAGTAGTAATTTTTTTTTTGTTAAAATGGCATTAATTATATTCACGTATTCAACTGCCAAGATCTACAAGGCCTCAGGAGGTTCAAAGGCAAATCAGAGGCTTCTCCAGCCCTTAAGAGGCTCATATAAAATACATAAACAAATAACTGTAATAGCAACAATGCGATAAAATCTTCCAGAGGAGATATAGAGAAAGTAGTCTGGGCACAGAAGGGAGAGAAATACCACAGCTACTTGGACAACAACCACATAGTTATAAATGGGATTAATCTGAGACCAAGAAGAAGGATGCGGCATCATACTTAACTGGTAGACTAGAAAAGGTGGTCATATGGCTATCAGATGCCTTTCGCTAATAAAAAGTGACACAGAAATTGATTTAAATATGCTCTCTTTCTTATCATGGCTCCACCTTACTGGTTCTTCTGAAGCATATTCTACCGTTTGTTCAGCCACTCGTAGTCTGCTGAAGTACGTAAGAAGGATGGTGTAATTTTTCTGAAAGGTTAGAAGGAACTCTTCTATGTGGTTGAAGCTTCTATTGTATTTGGCAAACATAGGTTTAAGAGTATTTTATTCATATATATTTATCCATAGGACCTTATCCAGAAAAACCAAAAGGATATATAAGCTGAATTTTCAGTGCTAAAAGACTTAAAAGAATACCAGGCATGAGTACAGTCTAATTCTACAGCAGGCACTAGGAGGTCTGACTCATCACTCACTTCTTTTATTCTTTTAGGGAAATCCATCTTGATCTAGTATGAGGCACACTGTCAATTCCTCCTTTGGAGACGGTTCAGGTTATAAGTTATTTGTTGTTGTTGTTGTTATGCATTGTCCAGTCGGACCTGACACATAGCCACCCCTCCTTTGATTTCCGAGGCGATATCACTACGAAAGTAGATTCCTCAACCTTCCTTCCGAGATAAGTTATTTTGGGGGTTGGGGAGAAAAGCATGGCTGGTTGGGCGAGTGAAGGATACACAAGAAGGAGGAAGTGCACAGACCTTTGCTCCTGATTTAACAATCTGGTCACATGGAGAACTGGGCCATTGCTCACCATCATTCAGAAATCTAATAGCAGAAGAAATGATCTAACACTACCTTTGATGGCTGAGGCATCAAGCCAAACTCTTGGATTAGGCTGTTTTTCCCTAAATTGGTGACTCCTTCATACTCAGTCAGTTTCTTTCTGATTCTGCTTTTCTTACTGTTCATATCTCCATTTACTCCCGAATTGTTTACAACACTTACCTCACTGTCTTTTCCAAAAAATCTCACTGAGTTAGTCACTATTACAGAACAGCCCATTGGAACAGAATTCCAGAACTAGGCCAATTAATAGACCCCTGGTCTCCTTTATTAAACATTACTGCCATATTTCAGGGAACACTAATTCTACGAGATGTTAATCTGGGCCATAGGTATATCTATGGCAGGCAAGGCATGTGTCCTGAGCTCACACCTGACAGAGGCCACTACCAGCCAGGCCCACCCAGTTATCATGCTCTGCCACAGAAAGAGTAGTGTTTTAGAATGAGACTTAGCCAGGTGGAGCTTGAAGAGAGAGCTGTCACTGCAGTTTCTATTAACCTTCGCGGTTTCCATCGCCAGCTGTGAGAGATCATTCAGCAAGCTAAAACTAATATTTTTGTATTTGAGAGCCTCCATGGGTCAAGGAAGACTGTGTGATCTTTTCCTTTCCCTGAGGCACTTATCCATGTGTAGCCTTATATTCAAGTTATCTGGGCACCAAGGGGTGGGAGCCAGCAGTCAGCAGACAGAGAAACTTATTTCTGGCTATCTAGACTGGGTGTATGGGGGAGAGGGAGTTAATTTAATTAATTTATTTATTTAGAGAGAGAAAGTGTTTCTTTATTTCAGATTTATATATATAATTTTTTTAATCCCCCTTCACCATCACAGCTTCCCCCTAAGGGCTCTGAAGTCTCTCTAGAATGCTTTTTATTTATTTAACTTTTTATTGTGCTTTGGATGAAATTTTATAAAGCAAAGTCATTTTACATTCAACAGTTCACTTGTATTTTGTTTTGTGAAACTGGCTTCACTCCCCACAATGGAATAGCTCTCCTCCCACTTCCATTTAGTGTGGTTATTGTTAATGAGTCAAAGAGATTTGGAAAAGCACCTCCAAGGAGGCCAGCATTCACTTCCCACTCCCCACCCCTTTAAAAGCCCCTGTCCTTCTTCCTGTGGAGGAGCTCTGGTGGCACAGTGTGTACTCCATTTGGCTACTAACCAGAAGGTCAGCAGTTCAAACCCACCACTACTCCATGGTCCATAAACATTTACAACCTTGGAAATCCAATATGGGTCACTATGAGTTGTAACTAACTAGATGGCAGTGGGATCGGTCATTCTTCCTGATCTCCCCTTTGGGCTGGTTTTGGCTCTGGGGCAATCTCACAGGCTGCTGGGTATTCCCCTTGTTCTCTGCACTCTGCTCAACCCTGCTAAGTCTGATTCTGAAATGTATTACTCTCCTGTGGCGGAGGATGATTATTGAGTGGGCTCAGCTGGCAGTGGGATCTGGCAGTGTAAGCTCATGTTGGCCACAGACACAGGCCATATCTAAGGTGTGCCACTCTGCACAGAAGCAGTTTGATTGTAAGACCCTTTCACCACAGGCTCCAACACTGTCTCTGCCCAGAAGGTCCAAGACTGCTCTGCTGAGAGAAGAAACTGAATAAAATGGCTTTAAGCATATCATATACTAATTTTCATCACTGAAAGCAAGGAAGGTACAGTTATAACTTTCATGTAATGTCATAATGTGTTAAGTAAAAGATTAATAAGCTTGGCTTATAAGTTTGAGCAAATATTAATGTTAGCTAAAAGATAAGTGATAGATGTTTGGACAGGAGCACCATTGCAATGTTTGCCATAGGTGCTGTTTTCCATAGATATGCCTCTGATCAGAGCTCACTGTGCCATCAAAAAAGGTAGAGAAAATTCATCCTAAGCAAGGATGATGAGACTTCATCTCACATTGCTATCAGGAAGGACTAGTTTCTAGAGAAATGACATCATGCTTGGAAAAGTAGAAGTCAGTGAAAAAGGAAGACCTTAATCAGATGAATGGATGAAGTGGCTTCAAGAACAGACTGAAACATAGCAATGATTGTGGGGATAGAGCAGGATCAGTCAGTATTTTCGTTCTGTTGTATATATGGTTGCTATGAGTTAGAACTGACTCGAGGACACCTAACAACTACAACAAAATTTTTATACATTTCCATGAAGAGCTTCAACCTCAGTTCACTAAGCATTATTCCAGGTGTCCATGAGTTGTAGGCAGTGTCAGGGACAGGTAAGCTCATGGTTGGCAATTTATGCTAAGGAACCACTGTGGATATTTGCCTCAAATGTCAGATGTCTGTGGCCATTTCCGGAATTTTGAACTCTGTAGATCCTACTCAAGGTAAACCTAATAAACTATGGGACACTTACTTTAAATAAAAGAATAAAGAGTTTCTGCTACCAAGGGGACTAAGTAATATAGCCTGTGGGCTAACTCAGCTTCGTAGGAGAGACTGAAATGACCAAACTGTGTTTAGGGGGAGTAGGCAAGTTCTTCTGCCTCTTTTCAAAAGATCCTTTTATTCCTTGTATTTATCCACAAACTCTTATCTGAAAAAATAAAAAGGATATATCCAGCTGAATTCTCACTATGAAAGGATTCAGGGATGTTGATTTTCAGAAGCAATCATGTTTCAGTCCACGTCAAGCATTTCTGTGAACTTCTATTTGAATTGTGCAGGCAGATGAGAAAAATAGGGGAGAGTCAGAGCTCTATTTTGTCTGCCAAGCACTCAGAATTCACCTTTCCCTTATTATTACATGCAATATTTTTGCTTGTTTGTTTCTCTCCTTTATTTCCATGGTAAAGTGTTGCTTTGAAGATAGAATAAATAATGCAACTATTTTTTACTTTTTGTTTTTAGGGAGAATTAAAACACAACTATCAATATTAAACTAAAGGACATCCTTCAAAAAACTTGCTATTGGCAAAATTTATCTATACCCCTTACCATCTTTTAGATGTTTAGCCACAAGTGGGTCTTCCTTTTACTTCCCATGTGCTTGTATTCTCATGTTGCAAGCCACCCAGAGTCTTATGCTATTGATCTTCTGCACTGTATCTATTTTCTAAACTCTATCAAGACTCATTCATCTGGTGCCTCATTCCATCAGAACTCTGTTTCCCATTTAGTTGGAAATAGTCCCTAGTAGAAATGTCTACTGAGGTGATAAACTACTCTGCCTATGCATAGAGAGTTGGGTAGTCTTTCACTTTCCCAACAAATAAACTGAAACTTGAGAGGCCATGGCTTTCCAAAAGTCTCAGAAATATTGTATGTATCTTGCTGAAAATATAGTACTTAATTGAATGGTGATATGATATATCAAATATATGACTTAAAAGTTCTATGTTAAGCATACCATACTCATTATCTACATATATTACTAAATAACACCTAAAAATCATACCACATTTTTCCATTTTCTCTTTAAATGTTGGAGTTCTTCAGGGCTTTGACTTAGGCCTTCATCTCTTCTCACTAGACAATATCCCTCTCTTTTAGATCAGCTTATCTCATCCAATCTCAGGGTTCAATTACCAATGGTGACATCAGTGATTACCAGGCTGCATCTCAGCCTTTCCACTTGGCTCCATTTCCCTCACATCTCTAGTATGCTATTTTTCAGGCAATTCATGTTTGATATGTCCAAAATTCAATTCATAATCTTTCTTCTACTCTCATGGCTAACCCATAAGTGGCATCACCATCAAAACTATTGTTACTTAAGCCAGAAACCTGAGGTTGGTCTGGACACTCCTCTCCTCTTTACTTCCTTGTCCAAATAATATTGGAGATTCTACTTTTTAAACTTGTCTTCAGTACGTCATTCTACTTCCATCTCCACTGACAACTTGATAATCAAAGTTATGATAATGCCTTCTGTGGATTACAGAAAGAGACTCTTATTTGGTCTTTCTTCATCCAGTCTTTCTTCCCTTCAGCAAAATTCACCATGCTGTTGCCAGACTGATCTTTTAAAACATAAATTTAATCATGCAACTGTCAAGATAAAACACTATAATAGTTCCCCATTTATTTTATTATAAAGTCTAAACGCATTAGCATTGCTTTCAAGCTCCTACATGATCCACCACCTATCTCCACTTACTGTTATAGCTTAACGTTGTGCCTCTCTCACTCTCTCTAGTGTCATCTATAATTTAGTAACAACGGCTCTGTTTCAATTATTCCAATGCACTGCACCCCTTCCTTACATACAGAATTATACACAATATTCCTTTTCCCTTTTATCGCCTCCTGACTAATCAAGTCCAATACAGGTTTACATTTTATTTCCTCAAGAAAACTAAGTATTTCTCAGTTTCATTAAACTCACTCATTTTACTCAGAATGTTTTCTTTGTAATACTTATGACAATGATAATTGATTATCTTCATAAATATTTGTTTACTATAAAAGTTCACCATTTAGTTAAAAGACCCATAAGGGTAACAATGTATAGGTATGTGCCATACAACATTGCTCACCTGTGGGGCTGGGAGGAGGGCTTTCTTAGAAGTGCACCAGGAGGTAGGGCAGGGATCCAGTTTGTGGTGCTGTGGCAGCTGTGACTCAGCTCCTATAGTTGCTGTGACTTGGTCTGCAGCCCCCTGCCCCCACCTGAGGGAGATGCAGCTGGTTTGCACCTTTCCTGGACCACCCTGAAGGTTGGTGACTACAGGGAGAAGCTGGGCTGCAGCTGCCCTATTCTGTCCCTCAGGGATTCCAATTCTGATCAGGCTCCCTGGGGCCTCCTGGAGTACACAATATGTCCAGAGGCAGTTATTTGCAGGTGCAAGCTTGCAAATCCCAAAGTTCTGGGTGCTAACAGGGAGTCAGAGCAGCTTATGCAAGGGTCACATTGATATATGTTTATTAAATATACTATATACCTACTTAGGAGCTCTGGTACCCTAGTGACTAAGGCACTTGACTGCTAACCAGAAGACTGGCAGTTCAAACCCACCAGCCACTCCTTAGAAGGAAGGTTGAGCAATCTATTCCATAGAGACACCGCCTCAGAAACGCAAGGAGGGGTCGCTATGAGTTGGGTTCGACTTGACGGCACATTACAATAACAACATACACCTACTTATCCCTTAACAACTATCTCTTTACATGACATTTCACATTTACCATAGTAAGAAATCTACTACTAAACTATTTTTCACAGTAACCATGTACATCTGGCAGTAACAAATGCTGAGGTGCAAGATGAAAGTAATATTGGTTGTGATGGTTAAGGTTACGTGTCAGCTTGGCTGGGCCATGATTTTCATTGGTTTGTTGTTGTTATGTGCCATTGAGTTTGGCAGTTATATAATGTATGGTCATCTTCCATTTTCATATAACACTGCTTTTCACATAGTGACCTGGCCTTTGGACCCTAACAATGTTGATAAATGAGGAGTAGGTGTATATAACATGGTGCTTGTAGAAAGTCCAAACCATATAGAGTTCTATTAAGTGATGCATACTTGTATATATTTTGTACTGCATTCTATGTTATGTACCTTGGGACATATCAGCCTATCAAATAGTTCTTATTAGTTTAATAAATTAATGAGAAAATTCTATTTTTTAAGAGTTTTTTAGTGACACTCGATGACTATATTCCTGTCTGTAGCCCTTAACTGTGTGTTTCACTACAGACATATGAGAAAGACATTTCAGAAATTATGATCAGCCGATGTGGTAGTTAAGGTTGTGTGTCAACATGCCTGGGCTATGGCTTTGAGTAGCTTGGCAGCTGGATGCAGTTATTCCCTAGGATGAGATTGAATGTGGTGTAATCAACTGCATGGTGTAATCTGCTGTAAGCAGCTAAGTAGTTGTCTTTGGCGTATGGTCTGCTCCAGTATATATGGTGAAGGTTTGAGAAAGGTCTCTAGCTTTTTGGCACATTTCGATCCTGCATTTGGCTATGTCTTTATTTCCAGTTCCTAGACTTGAACCCGTGTTGTCTGTTGATCTTCAGGTTGCTGCTGGACTTGAACCAGTGGCTTGCCATGTTGCCTGCCCTTTTTGAGATTATGCCATTTTACCTGTTGATCAGCCTCAGCAGCCAGCAGCTACATGAGTCAGAAGATGCCTGGAATAAGAGATAGAGCTGAAGCTCAAGGTCAAAGGGCCTCCACCCAGCCCCTAGAGCTGGCACTCTGAACTTGGACTTTTTAGCCTCCTAAACTGTAAGGAAACAAACAGAGGGAGCTCAGATGACATAGTGCCTAAGACATTTGACTGCTAACCAGAAGGCTGGTGGTTCAAACCCATGAGCCACTCCTTTGAAGGAAGGTTGGGCAATCTACTTCCATAATGATACCACCTCAGAAACCCAAGGAGAGATTGCTATGAGTCGGATCTGACTCGGTGGGAGTGAGTTTGGTTTTTTGGGAAATTGTAAGAGAATAAATTCCTGTCTGTTAAATCCATACATTTGTGGTATTTCTGTTACAGCAGCATCAGAGAACCAAGACAGCCATCATCACATCTTAAGATTTAGCAAAGAAGGCAGATGTCTCATAAAGGCATTTTTTTCCTCTCTTAATCTCTAGTGGTTCATTTGATGTTATGATGTTGGTGTATTATAGTTCTCATTGGCTGATCTTGAATAAAATTTTGATAAACTGTGGGCTTCTTTAAAAGGTGAGGGACAGAGAATAGGAATCTGAAATAACTTTCACAAGTAACTATCTAGGTATTCAAGAGCTAAGGAAAAATGGTCTCAATAAAACATTGAACACAGCAGGTAATACCAATAACTTTGAAAATGTAACTGGCAGCAGAGTTTGCAGTAACTGTAAGTGGGTCAGACAGTTTTGCCATCCTGGCATACGTTTTTAAGGAAATTGAGGGGTTCATGAATTAAAGATAGACTTCTCTAAAATATTATAAATATATAGATATCACCTAGGCTATTTAACAAATTGCTAAGGATTTTCATGAACTTTGCACAAGCCAACCATGATTCTTATAAATAGCATTGGGGTACTGTTTCCCAGCTGGCTTTAATCAGCTGAAATGGAATGCAATCAGCATAACAAATTAATAATACTCCTTTTCATGATCATTTTATTCCATAAGGAAATGACAAATGGCTAAAAATGCTATTTAAAAAATCACAAAATAATGTCTCCATAAGGAACATAAGTTAGTTTGATTTGAAGATGCCCATAATAGTTTATACATGAATCTCCAAAGCTATAGACTTGAATGGATGCTTCTGGAGATGCTTTTCATTTTGATCAGAGTTAAGTAAAGGGTTTCGCCACAGGACAAAATTTATCACTAACCATATCTAACTCTATCCCAGTCTGTGGAAATAGTTACACACACACACACACACACAGAGATGTGCACACACATCCATACTCAGGAAATCACATTTTAGATGCCCAGAAAATTTATTATTTCCCTCTGATTGGCTCATGTTATTGATTTTTCCAAACCTTCAGATTTATTACCACTTTTTAAAACCTCAAGAAAAATAAAGAATAGTATCTTATACTCAGGGTTATCTATAAGCACAAATCAAATTTACAACAGGAGTGAAAATTGCAGCATTTAGGCTACAGTGTCTTGACCTTGACTTTAACGTTAAGTTAAACCTTTCTGTCCATACCCCTGCCTTCCAAGTAAAACTAAAAAGAAAAAAAGAAAGAGTTCTTAGAGATAGGATAATGAACTCTTCTCTACAACTCATGAAATACATACTACTACTGTGTCAAATAGACACTTTGATTGAATGTGCATTGGCAGAAAATTCAAAAATTATGATTGAGCCCTTATGACACAGATACCTGCTACAAAGCTTGAATTACTCATTTGTTTATCTCATAAAGCATAGACTGGTGCAATATCAGGGTGTTTCTAGCACACTCCATGGAGACATGATCTGTAACTGTTTAAAATGATAAAAGGCTAACAAAATGGAGTGAACATTGCATATGAAGGGCATATGATTAACAGTACTCAGGAAATCAAAAACCAGAGAAAATATAAGAAAAGGATGACCTTGTAGTTATTGATGCTCTCACTAGGCATTCAGTGGCAAACAATTGCTTTTTAGTTATTAAATCATGCTTGACTTGTGATACCACTTTGTGTAACCTGAATCACCAATCTATTTGTGACATTTCAATCACATCTTTTGTGGAGTGTCTACAACAACTGGAATTCCATGAAATTTTGCATTTGGTTCTTTTCACAATATCTTTCTTAGTATGAGAACTTTTAGGGTGGGTTCTAGGCCTCTATAGGGACTTTTCCACATTGTTGAATTTAAACAAAATGATTAATGATTCAATTTAAGGGCAATGACTGTGAAACTCTAGTCTGGATTCCCTCTAGTATTCTTGTTTCTTGGAAAGTTAGCTCCAGTTAAATTTAGGGTGTAGTTCAATAAAGTGCCATAATTTCTTCTAGTGATTTGTTCAGAGTGAGTATCTATTATTTTAATGTCTAAATAATAAACATATAAACATATAACTTCTAGTAGAACTATACAATTGCTATTTTTTTTATATATAAATAACTTATTATTTCACTCTGTAAGTTTACAGTCTTAGATATAAAACCAAACGCACTGCCATCAAGTTGATTTCAACTCATAGCAACCCTAAAGGACAGAGTAGAACTTCCTTATAGGTTTCCAAGGCTGTAAATCTTTTCAGAAGCAGAATGCCACATCTTTTTCCCACAGAGGTGCTGGCAGGTTCGAATTGCTAGCCTTTGGGTAACACCCAAATGCCTTGACCACTGCAATTTTATAAGTCTAAACTCAGTCTTAGAGACAATTTTTTTTTTTAAATAAATGAGAAGCCCAAGAGCCACGTGGTAATGAGTCCTGACCAAATTGACAACGCTAGTGGCCTAGTTGAGCCAAGAGAGGAATTTAAGCCAATTGTTCCCTTATTTGGCATAATGGTCCTTCTTTTGTTATTTTTTTAATTGAATACCAATGAATTTAAGTTATTCAAAATAAGCTTAATTAAAAACTGTGGCCCTTGCCCAGTCCTCCCCATCATCATTCCAGTTTCCCAGAGACCATACCTTCCCTTGTTCTGATTTGGGTTCTTCTGGTTGTTATACTTCTACATGTATCAATTTTATACGTACACTTTTGGTTGTTTTTAGTTGCTATTGAGTCATCAGCTCTGACTCATTTCAACCTCCTGTACAATCAAATGAAATAACTGCCAGTCCTGCACCATCTGTTCCATCTTTATGATGGAGTCCATTGTTGTAGCACTGTGTATTTTGAGTGCCGTCCAAACTAGTGATTCATCTTTCAGCACTATATTGGCCAAAATTCTGTGATACATAGGATTTTCATTGGCTAATTTCAGGAAGCAGATCACCAGGCCTTTTTTTTTCCTAGTCTTTCTTAGTGTGGAAGCTCCCTGAAACCTGGTGACTATGCTGGTATTTGAAGTATCCTTGGCCTAGCTCCCAGTATGACACCAATATGCAAACCACCACAGCACATCAGACTGACAGATGTCACTGCTTTTTGCATTATGGGAAACTAGTGACTTCCTACTATGATAAGATTTAACTCATACTCATTTGCATTCCTATATTTCTCTATAATCACTTCAGTGTTTTATTCCTTCAATCGATTATCTGAGCAACATTAAATAATGTATGCCATGTTTCATGTTCTGTTTCTTAAACCACTTAGAAAGATGAGCGCATTAACTTTTTACACTGACCATCATCATTTGTCCTTTTTCTTTCTGTGTCTGATCTTCTATAATCTGTCATTTTACATTGTTAAGCGACCCCTCCTTGGGTTTCCAAGGCAGTATCACTACGGAAGTAGGATTGCCCGACCGTCCTTCCGAGGAGTGGCTGGTGGGTTTGAACCGCCAGCCATCTGGTTAGCAGGCAAGTGTCTTAGCCACTATGCTACCAGAGCTCCCAATGAGTCAGGGCTGACTCGACGGCACATAACAACAACAACAACAACATATTTCTCTATAATCACTTCAGGGTTTTATTCCTTCAATCGATTATCTGAGCAACATTAAATAATGTATGCCATGTTTCATGTTCTGTTTCTTAAACCACTTAGAAAGATGAGCGCATTAACTTTTTACACTGACCATCATCATTTGTCCTTTTTCTTTCTGTGTCTGATCTTCTATAATCTGTGCTTTTACATTGTTAAGGTTGATAAAAATTTAGACTATTATTTTTGTTTGTGTGTGTGTACTTTACATATACATTGGGGACAATCTTTTTTTTTTTTTTTCTTCAAAGGGATAAATAGTAAATATTTATGTTTTGTGGGCAAAGCAAGTTCTCTGTTGCTTCTTCTTCTTATATACTTTAAAAATATAAGAACTATTCATACCTCCAGAGCCATACAAAAACAGACCAAGGGCCAGTTTGGCATGTGCACTATAATCTATGAGTCTGATCCAACTCAATGGCAGTGAGTTTGGCTTTTGTTTAGGAAGGCTGGGCAATCTACTTCCACAATGATATCACCTCAGAAACCCAAGGAGGGTTTGCTATGAGTTGGGTCCGACTCAGTGGCACATAACAACAACAACATAGATTTAGTCTAAGAGTTGGGATCATCAGTAAACAGCAATTACAGTATTGAGATGATGTAAATATTTTCCACTGAGTGCCTAAGAATGTGCCTTGTTTATATTTTTTTAGGAGCTCTGGTAGCATAGTGCCTAAGTGCAAAAACGGCAAGGAGGCCACATGTTCTGACCTCCTCTAACCCTACAAGAGGAAGACAGGATTACCAGCAGTAACCCAAGGCCTATTA
>NW_006921929.1:857552-898614 GCF_000298275.1 Orycteropus afer afer
TTGACTGCTAACCAGAAGGCTGGTGGTTCAAACCCACCAGCCACTCCTCGGAAGGAAGATTGGGCAATCTACTTTCATAGTGATACCACCTCAGAAACCCAAGGAGGGGTCACTATGAATCAGGTCCAACTTGACGGCACATAACAACAACAAATTTTTTTATACAATTGTTTATTCTTTTGTCTTTCTGCTTTTCTTCCTTCCTTCTTTCTTCCTTCCCTTCCTCCCTCCCACCTTTCTTTCTTTCATTTTATCTACATTATCTGAATTCATTACATCTTCAAGTTTGTTCCTAATCTCACATACTATCTAATCTGTGGAATCTAAATATCTCCTTATTCCTTCCACTCTAATCTGGATCGACTGATACACATCTCTCTTGTGATATCTTTCTTTCATCACTTTTCTTGGTCACAGCCACCATTTCTTGGATACTGTAATCTTTTCTCTCTTTTTTAAATGTAATCTCTTATTTTGGTTGAGAATATCCTCAAAAAGAATTGATCCTTTCATTCCATAATTTTCTTAAATTATTTTTCTTCTTTCTGAAACTTAATTGCTTTTAATTATTTTAGTGAAGTGTTGTATACAAAACGTTATAAGTCTTTGTATGTCTAAGTCTTTTTTTTTTTTTTTTTTACTTTTCTCTCTGGTGCTACAGTGCTGAAGGCATTTAGCAGTTAACCAGAAGGTGGGTGGTTCAAACCCAGCAGCTGCTCTATGAAACAGGATGAGGCTATCTGTTTCGGTAAAGATGTACAGCCTCGAAAACCCAAAGGAGGTTGCTATGTGTCAGAATTGACTTGATGGCAGTGAGTTTGAATTTTTCTTCTTATATAGGGATAGTGTGGGTTTGGCAGAAAATTCTAAACTCCAAGTCATTTTCCTTTAGTCCTCTGAGGGTACTATTCCACTATTTTCTTATAGACAGAGTTGTTAATCAGAAGGCCAATATTAAAATTTGTTTTATTTTGAATGTGCTTTCTTAATTGACCCATTTTTCTTGGAAGTAATGCCTTCCATTTACTGAATGTTCTTCCTTGTTTGGTGGTGTTGGCTTTCCTAAACTATTTGGTGATTAATAATTGTTTGCATCCATTTATAGCTGAGATTTTCCATTACACTATCTGATGTACTGGTTTGTACAATATGTCTAAAGTGTTGGGTAAGCAAAGCAAGAATTGCTTCTATAGCTTGGATTCATGTCCATTGTCAGAAGTGAAAGGGGATTGAATATAGAGCCAAAGAAGACCCCAGGACAGGGCTCTCCCTGTTCTACTGGGGTATCACCAAGCTAGCTTTTCCATATAGGCTCTCTCTGATAGCTTATACCCCATCACTACTGCTTGAATAAGGTTGATGTTGGGGGTATATGCAAGAGTTGTCCAGTTTCTGTTCTGTTAATGACAACTACACACCCTTTCTCTTGCCCTTAGACTATTCCCAAACTCCACTTGCTCTTCTTATCTACTCCTTCCAGATATGGTACACTCCTACCTCCTCTCCTTTGTACCAGTTCTTTCTTATGTAATATTAGAGGGAAATTATTCTTTCCCACATGTGCTCTTTCTTCCACATAAAGGAAGCTCTGTTAGCTGTTAACACTTCTAGTCTCTTTCCCTTCTCATTTATTCCTCTCCAAGAGGGCAGAAAAATTGATTGGCATATTTAGAAGAATATGAGAAGACATAACCCAGCACCATCCTTTTTCTTTTATTGGGTCTGTTGGTAGAAATTATAATATCTCCTTTGACCATTCATATTATGAACATTACAAGGCAGAATCCACACTAGAACAACTTATCCAAGCCCAATGTTGCCCTGACTGGTAAGTCTGTGTTAGTCTGGTGTTAGGAAACTCATTAGTCACCATATGTAGACCACAATCTCCAATATCAGCTTAATAAGTGAAATATTTAATCCCTATGTCTTAGCCCACTGTCTTTTTTCTCAATTAATCCAAAGCTCAAAGAGTAATGAAAGATGCAGTTTATTAGGCTACCTCAAAGAACCCAATATGTGCATGACATCACTGTTTCCATTAGCTATCTAATCCTTTATATAAGCAATACCTGCTCTACCAAAGGATCAGATTATTATAAAAGAATGAAGTGTGCATCATTTAAATGATCTCTTCTATAATTTCTAATGATTAAGTGTTGGTGCTGCATACTGTAGCATGTATTCATTCTAATATCTGGAAAAATGGCTTCTCCTTCTTCTAGAATAAATAAATAAATGTATAGTCTAGCCCACTGGCCCATGACTAAGACAATAGTACTTCTCTAGGTAGAATTTAAAAATGAGAAACAAGGATTTTGGCTATCACAGTGAATTCATGACGTTTAGCATGGGGGATGGGGCAAAAAGGCACTTCCCAGTGTGATCATGCCCAACAAGGATTCGTGTTGGGCAAAACACCATTAACCCATAATGTGAGAAACACTTGTCAACATAACAATTTAGTTACTTGAATACATTTTCTCTTAATTCCTTCTAAAAACCATCACATCTTTCACACATGACTTTTAAGATTTATTTCATCTGAAAGGTGGAATTTTCAATAATGTCTGAATTTTGCTTAAATTATACAATGTGTATAATATATCTTAGGCATGAATCTATTCGATTCAAGGGAAGTTCAGAAAGTTAGAGCTCAGTTTAATATAAGATGTCTATATGAACAGAAATTATTCTAGCATGTCTTAAATATTACCTATAATAATATTTTCTATATGTTGTATATCTCCAATGTATAGTAAGTTTTCACATCACACAATCCTATGTACATAGTCATTATACTTTAATTTAGATAAAAGAAAATGGGGGTATCAACTGACTAAGCAATTGGCTAAACATCATCTGCTTAGTTCGTAGAGAAACTAAGATTAAATCTCAAGTCTGTCTAATATAAGAAACTCATTCTCTAAGTTGTTGTTGTTGTGTGCCTTCGAGTTGGATCCGACTCATAGCGACCCCTCCTTGGGTTGCCGAGGCAGTATCACTACAGAAGTAGATTGCCCTATCTTCCTTCCAAGGAGTGGCTGGTGGGTTTGAACCACCAGCCTTCTGGTTAGCAGTCAAGTGCCTTAGGCACTATGCTACCAGAGCTCCCCATTCTCTAAGGGTGAAGGAAAATTTTGGAAACAGTTATTGATGAGCATAACGTGGTGAGTGCAATAAATTTCACTGAGTACACTTGAAAATGGTTCAAGTGGCAAATGTTTGTTTGTTTAGTATATATGTACCACAATAGAAACAACAACAACAACAACAACAACAAAAAGCCCATTCTCTTCCTCAACTCAATGCTGCCTCTCTGCATTGTTAAATTTGGTCATAAGAAAGAGAGAGGGAAAGAGCTAAGGAGAGAAACACATGCAGAAAAAGAAGAGAGATGTGTAGGTAAGTCATAACACAGTATCCTAGTTATGCTTGCTCCACCTCTCACCAAAGCCAACTAATAAAACATCTTAGAAATTCTTCCCCAAAGTGTTGGCTGATGTAATAGAGCTGCATTATGATGACCACTTGGCTCAAAACACTTTCCTTCATTACTATCATTTGAAAGAACAATTTACTAACAATAGCTGCTATATAGATAAAAAAAAAAAAAAAAAAAACCTAAATCATGAGCAGAGAATGTTTCTTTTTTTATTATTCACTTTATAAATTATGACATCCAGTTGAATCCCACATCCTAATCTATCCTTTCATGGTACTGCACTTTTTTTCTCTGCTTTCATCCATTGTCATATTCTCATTTACGTCAAGAATGACTTTCTCTTGATACTTAATTTTTTTCTATTCCCACAGCAGTCAGTAGTGCATTCAGGATTACATTGTGCTCATCTGCTCTTCTACAGTTATTTTTGCTTCCACCACACACACATCTGCTGCAGTGATTTCTGGATGTACTGGATGCTTGCCATCTGACAGAACAGTTGTGCTTGTTTGTCTGAACAGAAGGAGTGCGTTTCTAATGACACAGGACCTTAACTAATGACACCATTCTTGGAAGAAAAGTTCTAGGGATCAGTCTTTATTTTCAAAGGATATTTATTCAAGTCTGTGCTCTGTCAAATTTTAAGGGATATTTCAGGCCAATACTTCTTTATGTTGCAGAGAAATAAAAGATAATTTCCTTGGAGGTTCAGAACATTTATCTATTATATACACTAACTTGTGAGTATATACAAATATTAAATCAATCATAGAATCATGAAAAGAGATGCCAAGGGATGTTAATAAAATCTCTAACAAAAATTAACCTCTTCAGGCACAAATTTTATAACCTTTTGTGTCCTTTTTTCCCTTCCATTTTACTCTTTCAGCAAACGGTTTCATGATGTGCAATATACAGAGATGTTTTGTAATTGACTGAAGGCTGAAGTTTTGGTATGTCAGATTCAAAGCCTCCTCTTCTACAGCAATACCACATCCAGAGGCTAAGCAGCCTTTTGGTTTCAGTGAACTAACATCAACTGGCATGTTATATTAACAGTGTCAATTAGAAATATATTTGTCTTTGTAGCTTTTTCTTGTATTTAACTGATAAAACTTTACAATTCAAAACACTGTAATTATAATGAATATTTCTTAGTTTTATATTTGCTGTGTTATTGTTAGGTGATGCCGAGTTGGTTCTGACTCCTAGTGACCCCTATGTACAACAGAACATGCCATGATTTAGCCTATTGTTGCAGGCACAGTGTCACTTCATCTTGTTGAGAGTCTTCCCCTTTTTTGCTCACTCTCTCTTTACCAAAGGAGCTCCAGTGGTGCAGTGCCTAAGGCATTTGACGGCTAACCTGAAGGTTTGTGGTTCAAAGCCATCAGGCACTTGGCAGAAGGAAGACTGGGCCATCTACTTTGGTAAAGATTTGCTGCCTCAGAAACCCAGTGAGGGTTGCTATGATTCAGAATAGACTCAATGTCAGTGGGTTTGATTTTTTTGGTTTTCTACTTTGCCAAGTGTGATATCCTTCTACAGGGACTGGTAGCTTCTGATAAAATCTGGCCATTCTCACTTCTAAGGAATATTCCAGCTGTACTTTCTCCAAGACAGATTTATTCATTCTTCTAGCAGTCCATGGTACATTCAATATTCTTCTCCAACATCACAATTCAAATGCATCACTTTTTCTATAGTCTTTTTTATACACTGTCTAGTTCTCAAATGAATATAAAATATTCAAAAATACCCAGGCACATTTTAGTCTTGTGTATGAACGGCATCAAAATGAAAATGATTTAAATATTAGTTTGTCTCCAAGATGATCACCATCAATTTCTTCCCTCCCTTGTATGCAAGCCATTCCTCTATTAAGAGTAGGAGGCTAACACTGGTTTTCCTCATCACCCACTTGAATTTCTTGGTTTGTAATTGGTGGAAATGATGACGCATGTCTTTTGTGGCTAGGTCATCAGGAGCCTTGTTGATTTCACTTGGAAAACTTCCTCTTTTTGAAGATATCTACAATGTAAAAAGTCTCAAGATTGCTATATTGAGACTGCTATATTGAGGAGTCTGTGTAGGAACAAATGGTTAAGTGCGGGACTACTAACTAAAAGGTTGGCTGTTTGAAATCACCCAGAACTGTCACAGTAAAGACCAGGTGATCTACATCTGAAAGGCCACAGCCATGAAAAATTCTATAGAAGGCACTTCTACTCTGAAACACATTGGGTCACCATGAGTCAGAATCCAATTCAAAGCAACTGTTTTTTTCTGGATAATATGAGAGAGTCTAATGAGCCATTTGGAGGGACTATGTAGAGAAAGAAATGCCTGACTAGCCCCAGAAGTTTAAATAATCTTAGCCCAGGATCTATTCATGTAAGTGAAGAGGACTTCAGCTAGTCTTAGTCACTGTCTACAACTATATGAGGGATCCCAAATGTGAACCACTCAGCTCAGTCATTCCGCAGAACTATGAGAATAACAATATATTCTTTTCTTAAGTAATTGGGGTTGTTTGTTATATAGCATTAAATAATCAGTGTCCATGAGAATATGTTTTCCACTTACAAAAATGATAATAAATGGAAACAACCTAAAGGAGCTCTCAATGGCCAAATCTGAGACAATTTGAGCAACAAAATAGTGACACTAGTGAATTATATAATACATAGAATAAAATGAATATCTCTGAGTCCATACTGATAAAAATGTTGAAATAAATAAACAGATGGGTGAGACAGCTCTTCCTTTTAGAAATATTCCAATTAGGAAATGTAAAAGAATGTAGAACTAGAAAATCACCATTTGGCAAATACCACAATTACAGTTGTTGTAGGTAACTATCATTGATGGTTGCTAAAAATCAGTGTCACCACTCATCTATCAGTTTGTTGTCAAGAGGTGGCCTGCATAGTGCTGTGATGCTGGAAGCTGTGGCACAGGTATTTCAACTGGCAGGTGGACATGTTTCAATGGAGCTTTCAGGCTAAGATAGAGGAGGAATAAGGACATTCACTTCTGAAAATATTGGCCACTGAAAACTTTTATAGAAAGTACTGAAACACTGACATATTACTAGGAAACTTTATGAATAGCAGTGAAACATTGTCTGATGTAGTGCTGAACGATAAGCCCCTCATCTTGAAAGGCACTCAGTATACGACTGATGAAGAACTGCCTCCTCAAAATAGAGTCAAACTTAAAGATGTGGATGGAGTAAAGCTTCTGGACCTTCATTTGCTGATGAGGCTCAACTCAAAATGAGAAGAAATAGCTACAGACACTGATTTATAATCAGAATGTGGAATGTATGAAGTATGAATCTAGGGAAATTTGAAGTTGTCAAAAATGAAATGGAATGGACAAAGATCAATATCCCAGGTATTAGTGAGCTGAAATGAACTGGTATTGGCCATTTTGAATCCAATAATCATATGTTCTACTATGCCAGCAATGACAAATTGAAGAGGAATGACATCACATTCATTGTAAATAAATAAATAAATAAATGTTCTAGATCAATCCTGACAATGTTGTCAGTCATAGGATAATATCCATATGCCTACAAGTAAGATCATTTAATACTACTATTATTATAATTTATTCATCAACTACTGAAGCCGAAGATGATGAAATTGAAGATTTTTACCACCTTCTGCAGTCTGAAATTGACCAAACATGCAATCAAGATGTATTGATAATTACTAGTGACTGTAATACAAAAGTTGGAAGAAGATGCATAAGTAGTTGGAAAATATGGCTGTGGTGATAGAATTGATGCCAGAGACTACATGATAGAATTGTGCAAGATCAATGACTTATTCATTTCAGCTACCTTATATCAATAACATAAATAGCAACTAATGTATGGACAATGCCAGATAAAATACGCAGGGATCAAATTGACCATATCTGTAGAAAAGGTAATGAAGGAGCTCAATATCTTCAGTCAGAACAAGGTCAGGAGTTGACTGTGGAATAAACTATGAATGCAAGTTCAAGTTGAAGCTAAAGAAAATTAAAACACGTCCGAACCAAGTAAAACCAAACTCATTGCTATTGAGTTGGATCTGACTCATAGTGACCCTTCCTTGGGTTTCTGAGGCAGCATCACTATGGAAGTAGATTGCCAACCTTCTCTCCAAGGAGTGGCTGGTGGGTTTGAACCCCCAGCCTTCTGGTTAGCAGTCAAATGCCTTAGGCACTATGCCACCAGAGCTCCTAAAACAAGTCCATGAGAGCCAAATTACGACCTTGATTATATCCCACCTGAATTTAGAGACCATCTGAAGAACAGATTTGAAACATTGAACATCAATGACCTAAGACCAGACAAGTTGTAGCATGACATCAAAAACATGATACATGAGGAAAGCAAATGGTCATTAAAAAGACAGGAAAAGAAGAAAAGACCAAAATAGATGTCAGAAGACACTCTGAAACTGGCTCTTGAACAGAGAGTAAATAAAGCAAATGGCCGAAATGATTAAATAAAAGAGGTGAACAGAAGATTTCAAAGGGCAGCTCGAGAAAACAAAATAAATTATTATACGAAATGTGCAAAGACCTGGAATTAGAAAACCAAAAGAGCACACTTGGCATTTCTCAATCCAAAAGAATTAAAGAACAACTGCAAGCCTCAAGATGCAATGTTGAGGATTCTATAAGCAAAATATTGCATGATGTAATAAGCATCAAAAGAAGATAGAAGGAATACACAGAGTTACTGCACCAAAAAGAATTAGTTGATGTTCAACCATTTCAGCATTTCAAGAGGCAGTATATGATTAAGAACTCATGATATTGAAGGGAGAAGTCTAAGCTGCACTGAAGTTATTGGCTAAAAACAAGGCTCTGGGAACTGACAAAATACCCATCAAGATGTTTCAACTGATGGATGCAGCGCTGGAGGTGCTTATTCATTTATGCCAATAGATAGGGAAGACAGCTACCTGGCCAGAGATCCATATTTGTGCCTATTCCAAAGAAAGGTGATGCAACAAAATGTGGAAATTATCAAACAATATCATTAACATCACACGTAAATAAAATTTTGCTGAAGATAATTCAAAAATTGCTGCAACAGTATATTGATAGGGAACTGCCAGAAATACAAGCTAGACTCAGAAGAGGGTGTGGATGTCAGATGGAGCTTACCTGAAAGCAAAGAATACCACAAAGATGTTTAGCTGTGTTTTATTGACTATGCAAAGGCATTTGTCTGTGTGAATCATAACAAATTATGGCTATCATTGCAAAGAATAAGAATTCCAGAACACTTAACTGTGATCATGAGGAACTTGTACATAGATCAAGAGGCAGTCATTCGAACAGAAAAACTGGATACTGAATGGTTTAATATCGGGGTTGTATCCTTTTACCATACTTACTCAATGTGTATGCTGAGCAAATAGTCCAAGAAGCTGGACTATATGAAGAAAAATGTGGCATCAGGAATGGAGTAAGATTCGTTAACAACCTATGATGTGCAGATAACACAACCTTGTTTTCTGAAAGTGAAGAGGACTTGAAAAACTTATTGATCAAGATCAAAGATTTCAGTACATATTATAACTCACATAAAGAAAATAAAACTCCTCACAACTGGACTAATAAGCAACATCATGATAAATGGAGAAAATATTGAAGTTGTCAAGGACTTCATTTCACTTGGATCCACATTTAACACCCATGGAAGCAGCAGTTAACAAATCAGATGATGTATTGCATTGGGCTAATCTTCTGCAAAAGACCTCTTTAAAGTGCTAAAGAACAAAGATGTCAATTTAAAGACTAAGGTACTCCTGACCCAAGCCATGGTATTATCAATAGCCTCATATGCACATGAAAGCTACCAATGAATAAGGAAGACCACAGAAGCACTGATGCATTTGAATTGTTTGGTTGGTAAAGAATCTGAAAATACCATGGATTGCCATAAGAAGGGACAAACTGGTCTTGGATGAAGTGCTGCCAGAATGCTCTGTAGAAGCACGAATGGCCAGACTTCATCTCCCGTACTTTGGTCATGCTGTCAGAAGGGACTAGTCCCTGGAGAAAGATATCATGCTTGGTAAAATAGAGGGTCAACAAAAATGAGGAAGACCCTCAATGACATGGATTGACACGGTGGCTGCAGTAATGGACAAAAGCATAGCAAAGATTATAAGGATGATGCAGGATCGAACAGTGTTTCTTTCTATTGTACAAAGTGTTGCTATGAGTAGGAGCTGACTCAATGGCACCTAAAAACAATAACAACAATTAGTGTGTAAAAGAATAAGGAGAATTAGGATATTTGTGTAGTGTCAAAGTAACTTCTCACAAAATAACTTATTAATTGTTGATGTTGTTAGGTGCTGTCAAATTGGTTTCCATTCATCACAACCTTATGTACAAAAGAACGAAACACTGCCTGGTCCTGCACCCTACTCAAAGTTGTTGGTATTTTTGAGCTCATGGTTGCAGCTACTGTGTCAATCCATCTCATTGAAGGTTTTCCTCTTTTTCACTGACCTCTACTTTAGCAAGCATGATGTCCTTTCCAGAGACTGGTCCCTCCTGATACTATGTCCAAATTAAATACGATGAAGTCTTGCTACCTCCTCTTCTAGCTTATTAAGGACAATGGAAAAATAACAACTTCACAGACATGAAATCTTCCAGACACCTCATTAACAAGGTGATCAAACTTGTTATAAGACATATTGCTATTGCATAATCTTTGATTTGATGCTCAATATTCCTTCTTATTAAAAATGGATTACCTCAGTCTAACGATGAGAAGTATGTCAGACAAAGTCAAATTGAGAAATATTCTATACAATAAATGACCAGTGATTTTCAAAAATCATTAAGGTCTAGAGAGCTAAAGAAAGAGTGAAAAGCTGTCGCAAATTGGGGGAGACTACGGATACATTCCACAAACTGTCTGTTAGTTTGTCATACTGTGGTGGGTAATGTGCTGCTGTGATGGTACAAGCTATATCACCAATATTCCAAATACCAACTGGCTCATCCCAATGGGCAGGTTTCAGCAGAGATTCTGGACTAAGACCAGTAAGAAAGATCTCGTGATGTACTTCCAAAAATTAGCCAGTGAAAACTTTATGGATCACAACAGCATACAATCTGATATAATCTTTGCAAAAATGATGTGGGAGCAGGATTTTCTGACCTCCTCTAACTTCACGAGGGGGAGAGAGAATCACCATCATCAGCCCAAGGCTTATTCTTTTGAGGCCAGGCATGCAACCACCCTCCTGCCTTTTCACCAACTCTGATACAAACTGTACCTCCCACAGCACTCACTACTTCTCTGCTGCATTCTCTAATTCCTTGTCGTGGCCACACAGAACTCAGACAGTATTCACAATTATGAGGTTTATTAGGGATGTAACAGGCTACAATTAAG
This sequence comes from Orycteropus afer afer, assembly GCF_000298275.1. Lineage (NCBI taxonomy): Eukaryota > Metazoa > Chordata > Mammalia > Tubulidentata > Orycteropodidae > Orycteropus > Orycteropus afer. The sequence continues at coordinate 868,430 of NW_006921929.1, forward strand.
GTTCAGGAATTCACTCAGGACACTATTCTTCAATCAGGACAATCTCTCCTCTACCCTCAGGCATGCCTCTCTGGTCCTTGCCTCTTGGCCCGGCTTCTGCCCTGCTCAGGCAAGTGTTACAAAGCTTTTTCAGCTCTGTCAATAGATACACCTAGGTGCACCCCACTCTGACAACAAGCTTCCTGCCCAAAGGCACTCAGTTTTCTTGCTCTGTGGGCCGGCAAGCCCACCGCTCTGTCTCATGCCTCGTGGTTCCTCAGCCAGTTGTCTGCCACAGAGGTCCTGAGCAGGGATCTTGGTTCCAAGGATGCACTTAATTTCATTTCAAGCTATCCTCTCTTGATAGTGAGATCCCCCCTTCTGCCTCTAGGATGGTTCGTTTTAAGCCCAACAACATAGCAAAACTAACCAATTCTCACATTAGAGTTCCATATGCCTTATTTGCATCGTCCCTCCCAGTAATCTGGTGGGAGTCACAAAGACTGACTAGAAAAGCCATACCATGTAATTCACTGCACCATACTGGTGGAAGGTGAGCCCGCTATATTGGAGGACACTCAAAATACACAGTAGTTTCAGCAATTTAGTTGATCAGACCAATAATCATAAAGATGTTGCAGAAATCAGCAAGGTTTTGTTCTGTTGTACATGAAGTCACCATGAGTTGGAGCCAACTTGATTTCAGCTAACAACAAGAAGAAAGGATATAACAGAACTGAATTCTATGTGGGATCCAGCACTGAATTCTAAAAATTTCAGTGAGACAATCTGTGAAATTTGTGTATAGTCTATAGATTATCACAGTATTGTAGTTACTTTGAAATTAATGATAATTTCCTCTTTTTAGATAATTGCATTATTGTTATAGAAGATGTTAACAGCAAAGAAAGTTGGCATAGGAAAGCTCTGTATATTGTGTTGCAACTTTTTGTAGATCAAAATTTATCTCAGAATATAAAAGTAAATTGACATATATAATAAATTGGGATGAAGGAGGACTATGGGTGATTTCAAAGTTGTTTTACTTTATTCCTCACAGATATCTATATTGTTATTTATAAAGATTTAAAAAAATAATAATAGGAAATATATCTGTAATGCTTCAATAAGAAGTTCTTAAAAAATGACATATAACTCAAGATTGATAAACTGCTGTGTAGTCTTCTGTCCAAGAACATGATTTTGCAACTTCATTGCCTTCCCTATGGTATATCTCATTGCAAGTCTTTATGCTCCGAGCACAGGAAGCAAGACAATTAAAAGAAATTCTGTTATTGTAATTGACCCACTAACAGTTTCAAATAGAACTTCATTTAGGTTTGATACGCAACCCATTCTAGAGTCAGAGTCAGAGCTGTAAGGGAAGGAGGCTCAAGGTCTGACACCATCTCTGGGAAGCACCTTCTGATGCAGAGGGTGTTTTTTTTTTTTTTTTTTTTGGCATCATATTAATACTGAAAAACACTGCTGCACTGGTCGTAGCAGATTAGATGAGGAGTTGAAAGGATGAAAACTAAATTTGCATGGAGAGAAGTGGAGTCATAGAGATCCTATCATCCAGTCCAGTGTAGCTTTAGGGAAAAGTAAAGGTAGATAGGGCCAGGGAGGAGGCAAATTGATTACCAGCTTGGCTTGCATCACCTCTTAATACTGTAGCACTGGCAGTCAGTTAATTTTGTTATAATAAATAAAAGGAGCTCTCGTGATGTAGTGGTTAAGGCATTTGGCTGCTAAACAAAAGGTAAGAGGTTCGAATCCATTGGCCAAAGTCAGGTTGGTCTGCTTCAATAAAGATTTACAGTCTTGGAAACCCTATGGGGGTCATTCTGAGTCAGAATGAATTTTACAGCAGTGAAGTTTTTTTTTTGTTTTTGTTTTTGTTTTTGGTGGGGGTGGTTTAAGACGTAATATCAAAGCATAACTCTAAACTCAAACTCATTGCCATTGTGTCAACTCTGGATCATAGTAATCCCCACTGGGTTTCCAAGGCTGTAAATTTTTACAGAAGCAGATTGCCCCATCTTTCTTCCGTGGAGCACCTGGTCAGTTCAAACCAGTACCCTTATTGATTAGCAGCCAAATGCCTTAACCAATACACCACCAGAGCTCCTTTCATTAAAGCATACCCACTGCCATTGAGTCAATTCCAACTCATAACAGCTCCCATTGGGTTTCCAAGGTGGAAAATCTTTACGGAAGTAGACTGCAGCTGGTGGGTTTGAACCGCCAAACTTCTGGTTAGCAATCAAATGCCTTAGGTACTACACCATCAGACCTCCTTCATTAAAACATAAATAGCCTCAAAATACTTAAAGTCACCTAGACTATTTTGTATGATCAAATCTTCATGATTAAATGCTGCATGAACCTTCTAGTATTGATAATTGAGAAGTTTTTTTTCCCCTACAATCTCAAGAAAGTAGCATGTAACTTCTAATTAATCAATAAACTTTTATACTCCTCTAATTAGTTAGCATCTGTTTTCTTTGAAAAATTAAAGCTATTAAATTATATTCTTTTTTTGTTCTCTAATAGAATATCTTATGATCAGAATGAAGCCACAGAAAATATATAAACAAATCAGTGGGGATAAACAAACTACTCAAAAGAAAATAAAGAAAAGGGGAAATCAAAGTGTTTCAAACTTGGCAGGTTAATATTCTTCACTTAAAACTAAAGCACGTTTCCTTTTGAATATGCTACAGCTGGTTTTTGTACAGGAAAAATTCACCTAAAATCAATATTCTGGCCTTTCTTATGCTTTTGTTATCTTCAAAACCAGCATTTGATCCATTTATTCAAGCTACATTGAAGGGCAATAACTACACCTCAAAATCACCTTATTGCCCTCTCTGTGCTTAATCTGGTTCCAATCTGTGGAATGAATGTACTGCACACCAAATATTATTTTTCTCATCACCAAATGTTGCTTAATCATTTAGAAGCTGTTAACTTGAGCTATTAATGTTGACTGAGAAATTCAATGTGTAACAAGAAAAACTCCTTCCAAGAAAGGGGGATGAAAGTAAAAGTTAAAAGAAACAGAAATTGATACATTAGTTGCTGTGTTTTAGAAACTCTTTGTGGAAAGAGCAGAAGGAGGACCATCAGATACTGTCTACAGAGACCAGCACACTCCATTGTTTGGCCAGTATCTACCTATAGTTACCAGTATTTTAGTTACTTTATCCATGAACACTCATAAAATGCCAATGCTAGGCAATTCCTTTTTTTTTTTTTTTTAATGCCAGAAGTCTGAGTTCAAAGAGCTGGCTCTAGGGGAAGGCTTTCTTCCGGTTAGCTCTGAAGGAAGGTCCTTGCCTCTTCAGCATCTGTCCCTTGGCTCCTTTGTGAACTTCATGAGGCCTGTCATCTCTCTCCTCTCATTTGTGTGCTCCTCTATGTGCCTAATCTGCTCTTACATATCCCAAAGGTGACTGGCTTAAAACATACCCTAAATATATGTGTCTTTATTATCATAACAAAGAAAACTATATTCCCAAATGGGAATTATAATTCCTAATAATGTTTTGTGCCATGGAGTCCATTCTGACTGCCCATAGATTTTTTTTTTTTAATTTTTTATCATAATTTGGGTGAAATTTTGCAAAGCAGATTTGTTTTATATTCAACAGCCCATACACATTTTGTTTTGTGACACTGGTTATATTCCCTGAAATGTAAGAGCTCACCTCCCACTTCTTCCCTGTGGTTATCCCTTCTCTATATCCTTCTTGTCTATGCATTTCTGCCTCCCTACTTTTCCCCTGTGCAAATGCTGCCTTTCTGATCTCCCATGGTTGATTGTTCTAAGGAGTGCATCTCCCTAGTGAAGGTGTTCAGCTTGTAGGCCAGTCTGTTGCTTGGCTAGGAGTTAAGCCACAGCTGTTGTTGGTATTGTAATGTGCCATCGAGTCAGACCCAACTTATAGCGACCCCTCCTTGAGTTTCCAAGGCAGTATCACTATGGAAGTAGATTGCCCCATCTTCCTTCTGAGGAGTGGCTGGTGGGTTTGAACCTCCAGCCTTCTGGTTAGCAGTCAAGTGCCTTAGGCACTATGCTACCAACTAAATTCTAGGTGCAAAGGATGACTCAGGGGCTATCTCTTGAGGTCTACCAGTTTTTATCCAATAAGTAAACCTGTTTTTTTTTTTTAAGTTTTTAAAATTTTGTTCCATAGTTTTTCTCCCACTCTATCCAGGATCTCCAGTTTTGATCCCTTTCCAAATGACTGGCACGGGAGCTGGCCTCAGGGAAAGGCAAGCTGTGGTTTTCATGGCCCATTAATCTTTTGTACTGTTTCTGCTCATTTTTGATGTTTTCATTCTTCTTTTCTCCACATGAAGAGAAACCAATAGCTGCATCTTAGATGACTGCTCAGAAGCTTTTAAGATGCTAGTTGCTACTCACCAAAGTAAAACCCAGAACATTATATTTGCATACTATGTTGTGTCAATTGAGCTTGAGGTATGCAATAGTAATTACCTTTATTGTCTGTATCTCTTATGTACCTCTGCATGTCTTCCTTTTCCTTAATGACGTTGTGCTAGTCACACGGTTTAGTTATATTGCTTTTCCCTTCACTCATATCAAACCTATCTCTTAACTGTTCCTCTATATTCCATCTTTCCTCTTCCCTCTCATTCCTGGTAACCAGCAAAGAAAATGTTCTTTCCTGTGCAAATTTTCCTTGGCTTTTTATAATAACAGACTCATGTAGTATTTGTCCTTCTGTGATTGACTTATGTCACTCAGCATAATACCTTCCAAGGTCATCCAAGTTATGAGGCAATTTGCTGATTCTTTATTTTCTTTAATGTTGCATAGCATTCCATTGTGTGTATGTACAATAATATGGTTCTCCATTCATCTGTTGATAGGCACTTAGGTTGTTTCCATGTCTTTGCTATTGTAAATAGTACTGTGATAAACATGTTTTGTGCATATTTCTATTCATGGCCAGGTCTCACCTCTGAAGGACATATTCCTACTAAATGGGATTGCTAGATCAAATGGTATTTCTATTTCCAACTTTGTATGGTCACATCATATCATTCACCACAGTGGTTTTACCATTTTAAAATCCCATCAGCAGTGTATGAGAGTTCCCATCTCTCTACACCCTTACCAGCATTTGCTGTTTCCTGTGCTGTTGAACTTTGTTATTATTTCTAGCGTGAGATGATATCTCATGGTTGTTTTCATTTGCATCTCTCTAATGGCTAATGCATATTTCTTCATGTGTTTGTTGGCTGCCTGAATGAATGTCTTCTTTGGTGAAATATCTGTTCATATCCTTTGCCCATTTTTGAATCGTATTGTTTGTCTTTTTGATGTTGAAGTGTTGAATTTTTCCATGAATTTTAGAGATGAGTCCCTTGATGGATATATATATCATTGTCAAATATTTTTCACAGTCTGTAGATTCTCTTTTTACTCTTTTGAAGAAGTCTTTGGATGTATATAACAATTTAATTTTTAGAAGGTCCCAGTCATCTAGTTTCTCTTCTGCTGTTTGGGTATTTTGGGTTATGCTCAATAGTCTAATTATACCATAAGTTAAGGCCCCTGAGTTTGCCCTTATTTTATCTTTGATGAATTTTATAGTTTAAGGTTTTATATATAGATCTTTGATACATCTTGAATTCATTTTTGTGTGTGGTATGGTGTATGGATATTTTTTCATTTTCCTGCAAATGGATATCCAGTTTTGCCAACACCATTTGTTACAGAGTTTATCCCTTACCTATTGAATAGGTTTCAGCCCTTTGTCAATGATCAGCTGTCCAAAGGTGGATGGTTCTATTTCTGTATTCTCAAGTCTGTTCCACTGGTCTGTGTCTATTACTGTACCAATATCAGTCTGCTTTGATTACTGTGGCTATATAGTTGATTTTGAGATAGGGGAGTGTGAGACCTCGTACTTTGTTTTTCTTCTTGATTACTGCTCTGCTTATCTGACCTCTCTTCGGAAGCAATTATTTACTTAAATAGGCTTAAGAGGGAGTTTCCAACTTATAAATGGTTGCATTCTAAACATTCATGTGTTAAAACTAATTAAATATGAATCTTCAAAATACTATCCTATGTTCCCACAGAAATAAAGATTTCCTGGGGTTGGTCATACAAATGTACTTAACTTAATTTTAGTCATATTTAACTGTCTCCTGGGTGGTACAATCAGTTTGCAGTCAACTGCTAATCTAAAGATTGGTCATTTGAACCACCCAGAGGCTTCATAGATTAAAGGGCTACTAAACTGCTTCCATATAGATTACAGTCAAGAAAACCCAATGGAGTAGTGTAATTCTGCAGCACGTGGGATATCTCTATGAATCAGAATCAACTTTATAGTAACAGGTTATACTAGGACTTTGGAATGCCAGGAACACATGTCCTGTTTTAGTCACTGGTACTTTTAGTCGCAGATTTGTTAGGGTAGGGGCTCTAGGAGAATGGGGCCAAGGGGATAGGGAAGATAGAAACATTTGTGGGAGGATGGTAAGTTCTGAGAAGCTAGTATTGAACTAAATCTCAAAACTCTCACTGCCATGGAGTCAATTCTGACTCATTACAACCATCACTGGGTTTCCAAGGCTATAAATCTATATGGAAGCAGGCTCCCTCATATTTATTTCATGGAGCAGCTGGTGGGTTTGAACCACTGACCTTTTGGTTGGCAGCCAATTGCCTTAATCATTATACTACTCGAACCCCTTGTTGAACTGAAGAGTTGGAGATAATTTGGCATAAGAGGTATTAGAGTGAAGGAGGGACCAAGGACTCAGTTTGTGGAATCAGGGTGTGGGTTTATCCTCCCTTTTTCCATCACTTCCTTTTCTCCCTCTTGAGGAGTTAAGGTTAGGATGGGATCAATTGAGGAAAAAAAAAAAAAAAAAAGAATGATGGTAGACACAATTTACAAAATGTTCTGCTCACTTCTCTTCCTTCTTTGCTTAGTAGCATTAAGGTAGAAAAAAGGTTTAAAACAGGGCTCAGAAAACCAGGGGCAGTGGGACAAATCTAGTCTGCTGCCTATTCTTGTAGATAAAGTTTTTTGGCTCACAAACACACCCTTTGTTTATGTGCTATATACAATTTTGTACTATTAAGGAAGAGTTGATAGTTAAAAAATATTGTCAGAAAAAGTATTCTGCCTCATGGTTTAGAATCTTATTGAAGAATAGATGTAGGAATGGAAGAGTAGTTTATAAAGGGAGAGGGCTTTTCCATCCAAACTATATTTTTGCTAACTCTTCCACTGTCATTATCGAGCATTTCCTGCTATAGGCTGCTGTGGTATTGGCATGATTCAATATTCAGAAAGGGTCTGTAGTTAATGGAGAAGATGAAGGTTTCTAAGCAGTGGTACAAACTGCACAACTAAGAACAGAGTGAAGGAAATGTGCCTGGACCATTGGAAGAAATGGAGTATCTTTGTTACTGTTGTTATGTGCAGTTGAGTCGATTCCTACTCATAGCAACCCTACGTGACAGAGTTGTGCCATAGGGTTTCCTAGGCTTTAATATTTACAAGAGCAGATCACCAAGTATTTTCTCTCATGAATCTGCTGAATGGTTCAAACCTCTGACCTTTCAGTGAGCAGCTGAGCACTTACACCACTGTGCCACCAGGGCTCCTTGGAGTAGCTTTAGCTATTCAAATAAATAAATAAATAAAAATAAAGATGCTTTTGTTATAAAAGGTCAGAGATTTTCTTGCTGGCTGTCTTTCCTCTAATTGTCTTTGCTCTACAATATTGCAGTTTATCTATCGTCTCATTCTTTTTTTATACAACCAGGTGAAAATCATATTACCTTAATGAGGCAACAATTTTTCTGTGAATAAGAACTAGGTGTCTTTTATGTCATCCATGATGCCTGACCTAGTCTAAGCACATACTGAGTAACATAATTAATAGTGATAAATTGATAGATTAGTTGCTGAGGCTTCTTATGCACATAGAGGCACTCAGAGGTAGGTTGTTACTCTAACCTACTTCTCTCATACAACTATTTCCTTTACAAGACAGCTTTCCAATGTTTCTCTGGGTAACTAATGGTGACTTGGGCATGTGGTTTCTCAAATTTGGGGAATATTTGACTATATAACTTCCTAACTCATTCTGTTGCTCACTAAAATTATCTCTGTTAAGACAATTTGGGAAGCTAGGTACAGAATAGGAGCTCTGGTAGTGTAGTGCCTAAGGCACTTGACTGCTAACCAGAAGGTTGGCGGTTCAAACCCACCAGCCACTCCTCAGAAGGGAGGTTGGGCAGTCTACTTACATAGTGATACCGCCTGGGAAACCCAAGGAGGGGTCACTATGAGTCGGGTCTGACTCGATGACACATAACAACAACATATACGGAATAGTAAAACTACTTACGCATCGCTACACAAAGCACAAGCTCTCTATAAGAGGAAGAAATGTATTCTGTTGCCATGTTTCTTTGATTCATATTTTGAGTTGAGAATAAAGAGGTTTTGTTTGTTTGTAAAAGAAAAATAATGATATAATTAATAGTATCCTGTTTAACATTTAAAAAAATAAATAAATTTCAGAAGTATTCATGAAATTCAATACCATTAAGCCTTCAGGTAAAAGGACAATCAAAAGTCTGTTGCTCCTGGGAGCTGATGACTGACTTTCTGTTTAATTTTTAGTAGAGAAAATCTTATGGGATAAAATAAATTCAATGAAATAAAATCAGTAATTGTCTTCAAATTTGTTTTGAAAAATAATAGGTTTTCTTTATCTAACACATTGGACCCATACATATTTATCTCAGAATAAGATATCAAATGTAATGGAATCATGCCCTACTCATGAAGGATAAGCTATGAAAAAACAGGCAAATGCTTGTAAATACCTGCTTAGAAAGCAAAATCCCCATACAAACAAGGGAAGGTTATTGCAGCGTCTTTGTAATTCTTTGCCCCAATGCAGTCTTGAAAACTCATCCAGCTGAGAAAAAAAATGTCAACTTAGACTATCTGCTTTTCTAAATGTCAACACACTTTTCATAAAAAGACCCTGAAGAGTAATCTGGGAACTCCAAAGGCCACATCTATAGAATTTGACAGCTTTTACTGAAAATAATTAATTAATATCATTTAGCTATAAAGTGGGAGCTCTGGTTGCGTAGTGCCTAAGGCACTTGACTGGTATCCAGAAGGCTGGCGGTTCAAACCCACCAGCCACTCCTCAGAAGGAAGATGGGGCAATCTACTTCCATAGTGATACTGCCATGGAAACCCAAGGAGGGGTCGCTATGAGTCAGGTCTGACTCGATGGCACATAACAACAATAACAACAGCTATAAAGCGCTTTATGTATTTTAAAAAAAAATACATGTATGACTAGAAATAATAACTAATTTCATTCTTAAACAATGAAATTGTCACTTGAAAACATATTTCTTACATCTAATTTTACACATTTCAAAGTCAGAACTTACTTAAAATACATATTATAATTGTGTCACTCATTTTTATTGATTTATGTATTTAAAAAAAAAAAAAAAAACTCAGTGCTGTAGAGTCAGATCCAACTCATAGCAACCCCTCCTTGGGTTTCTGAGGAAGTATCACTACGGAAGTAGATTGTGCAACCTGCCTTCCAAGGAGTACCTGGTGGGTTTGAACCACCAGCCTTCTGGTTAACAGTCAAAAGCTTGCAATAAATATTGATGGAGACAAGGAGAGGAGAAAGAAAGAGAAATAGTGGGGGTTAGAGAATGGAGACAAAAGGAAAATAAGGGGTAGGAATGGAAGGACAGATGGCGATGGTAGTAGTTAGAAGAAGAAAAGAAATTAAGAGGAAGGAGAGTAGAGGGAATGGAAGGAAGAGGAGAAAGACATCATTGGAAAAGTACCAGTCAGAGTTTATATGAGCTAAAAGAACTAAAACTATAATGAATCTCCCCTTTCATGTATCATAAGTAAAAGGACATTATAAAGAGCTTTTCAATATTAACAGTAACAAACCAAAGCTAACCAGTCAAATCTTGAACGTACTGTTTAGGTATAAGATCAATAAGGAGGCTCAGCAGAGGTCACTGACCATCTTGGGGCTAGGCAGCAGGCTGGGCTTGCTAGACACTCACCTGGCCACACTGCCCCAGATCTCTTTGCAATGTCTGCTACTTAAATCGGAGCTTTCAGTAGGAGAATATTCAAATATTACAAATAATGTAATATTTTATATATACTCAGCTTTCCTTTGGAAATGACAAATAACTATTAACAGCCAAAGGAAGGAAGAATGACTTGGTTGACTAAAAATAAAACCAGTAAATGTACGGACAAATGTGATTTCCAGGAAAGAACCAACAAGCTTAAGTGTCTAGCATTGACCTACAGAGAGCTTTTATGCATTTATTATTTTCACATTTAAACATTTATCATGAAACATATCTAAGCATGACTGCTGTGTGCATGAAACTACTTTTCATTTTGTGCTCTTAGAAAGTCTTGTGTTCACAAAGAAATAGGATGCATATAGACATACAAGTTAACAGATTGACAAGAAGATTTTTAAACTACTATTTTTTAACTGCTTTTATCAAGGGGATACATTCTTCTGACATTTTATATTGATTTGTGCGGGTTTACTTGCTATTTTGTGAGGATTCAAGTCTTTTTCATTTGGATACATTTAGTTTCCTCAACTACATTTTAAGTGTCGAAAGAGAGCTCATTCCATTATCTTCTACTTATTTTGATATCTCAAATAGGTCTGCATTTGATAGACCCACAATCAATCAGATGGACTGACAACTTTTCTTACTGAGAACAGTAATGGGGAACTGCCAGTTGAGTTTTGGTGGATTGCATAATTAAAATAAAGTAAAATAAACCCAGTGTTCCCACTGTTAATCATTCAGCCCACCACTCCTAAGAATCCAGGAAGCCTATATAAATTCCTATGAAGTTTCTTTAGTTAAGTTTAATTGTGTTTAGGTCAAGTTCCCATTTCTTGCATGTTTATAACCTTTCAAGGATAAGGAGAGCTTAAGATCTCTGTGGCAAAAGAGAAGAAACACATGGAAGGTAAATGAATGAATCTCTACTGAGTATTAATTACATGGCAAGCAAATATCTGGGCAAATTCACATATTGTTTAGATGCTATTTGTTAGTTATGCATTATTTAGTCATGCTACCCTTCTAAGTAAATAAACTGTATTTTTCTTTAGGTTCTCCATCTCTCTCTCTATTGCTGTGATAATGTGCCTGAAAAGAAACTGAGTTCCTCACCAGTGCCAGAATTAGGCTTGATGAACCTAAGGGTGTTGTTGTTGCTATGTGCCGTCAAGTCGGCCCTGACTCATAGTGACCCCTCTTTGGGTTTCCGAGGCAGTATCACTACGGAAGTAGGATTGCCCAACCTTCCTTCCGAGGAGTGGCTGGTGGGTTTGAACCACCAGTCTTCTGGTTAGCAGTCAAGTGCTTTAGCCACTATGCTACCAGAGGTAATATCCCTTAAAATAGCAACTGGATCAAGAGTTTAAATTCAAGCCACTCAGTTCCCGATATTCCCCAGTGACAGAGATTGGATCTAGAATAGGCTTGAAACTCAATTCAAGTAGATGATACATGAGAGTTATCTGAGGGCTTCTAGAAAAAATACTCTCTGACACTTAAGAAAGAGTTCTGGGGAGGTATGCCTCGTCTCCTTTGGGTGTCCTTACATCTAAGTATTAAGACCGGAATTGTATAGTCGTGGGGAGGCCAGTGAGTAAAGATGACACAGGATAGAGTCAAAAGAATGAGAAAAAATGAATCAGGTACTAAGTCTTGATTTTTGGTTAATAGAGTAATTTGAATAGAGTTTTCAATTAAGCTCAGCCAAAATTATCCTTTCATATACATTTGTTTTATCTCATTTCATACCATCAGACATAAGAAATAGGTATTATTGCCATTTTATAGATATTAAGCTTACTTTCTTACTTTGGATACATCATTAGGAAAAACCAATAGCCAGAAGAGGACATCCTATTGGGTTAAGTCAAAAGAATTACAAAAAATGAGGGAAACCCTCAGTGTGATGTGTTGCCACAACAGCTGCAACAATGGATATGAAGGACAAAACATACCAAAGATCATGAGGATGGCACAGGACCAGACAATATTTTTTTGTAATTCTTTGTAATTTCATTAATTACTGGCTGACTATATTTTTCTCCTTAGGAAAATTAATTGAAGCATTGTAGATGGAATTATGGCTGTGATTGATTAGGGAAGAGATGTAGTATCACTGCTTCATTTTTTCATTTATTAATTTAACTAACACTTACGAAGTATCAAATGTATGCCTTAACTAAGCTAGATTCCAGTGGTGTATGGCATAGTGCCTAAGGCATTTGACTGCTAACCAGAAGGCTAGCGATTCGAACCCACCAGCCACTCCTTGGAAGAAAGGTTAGGCAATCTACTTCTGTAGTGATACCACCTTGGAAACCCAAGGAGGGGTCGTTATGAGTCGGATTTGACTCCACAGCAGCGTGTATACATTAAAAGGCTTGATTTCTGCCTCAAAGTATTTAGGACACAGGCTAATAATCAATTGCAAAATGGTGTTATGAGTGAAATGAAAATGGTACTATGTGTCAACTTGTTGTTGTTGTTATGTGCCGTCGAGTCAAACCCGACTCATAGCGAATGTGTCAACTATGCAATTTAATTTTTCACTTTTGCCTCTGAAATACACTATATCCCATAATGTCTCCCTGAGTGACAGCCACTACAGCAACTAACAACAACAAACTTAGGTCATATTTATTGAGTGTCTGACACTGTGCTAAATGCTTTCTGTGCATTTTCTCACATGATTCTCAAAACAACCATCAGGAATTTTGTTATTATTTTCATCATTTTATAGATCATGAAAGTGAAGGGGGATACAAAATTAGTCAGACAACTAATGCACAGTAGGTTTTCTTCTGTGGTACTACATTGGTTGGCATAAAGATTTCCAACCTGATTTCAGTAATATCCTTGCTCTCTTCTGTGGGAAGCAAACACGGAAAATTTAGAAAGCAAACAACATTTGAGGCCATCTGCTTGTTTCCATTCCAGTTTGAGCTTTCTGTCTTTCTACCTCAGATGAGGACCCTTTGTCTGTGACTAAATATTTTTTTAAAAAATGCAGGTGGGGAAGAGGGCTGGAATTCAAATAAAAGCTTTCTTATTAACCTGAAGTCACCTGCCCAGTGAACATGTCATTCTATATCAACAATACCTTGAGTAGACACACTGCTTAATACCAATGTCCATGGCAAAACCACAGATGAGATAAGAAATAAAATGATTGAATTTAAGGAAATCTGTCATAACATATCATAAAACCAAACAACCAGTTGAATGAAGCTAAGTATGAAATGGAGTTTACTGACCTTTCCTCACAAAAACCAAACTATTGCATTTTTCTTGTTATCTCACAAGGTACCTAACTTAAAGCAATGAAAAAATAGGTTCTAAAACAGTTAGTGATGTTTTATTAAATGAAATAAACATGATGAATTTCATTAATTACTGGCTGATTATATTCTTCTCAGGAAAATTAATTGAAGCATTGTAGATGGAATTATAGCTATATAATTTATTAGGGAAGAGATGCAGTATCGTTTCATTTTTTCATTAATAAATTAATTAAATTAATAAATTTAGCAAACACTTATGGTGTGTCAAATGTATGCCTTACCTAAGCTAGACTCCAGTAGGGTATACACTAATGGGCTTGATCTCTTGCCTCAGAGTATTTAGGACACAGACTAATAATCAATTGCAAAATGGTGTGACGAGTGAAATGAAAATGGTACCACGTGTCCACTATGTAATTTAATTTTTCACTTTTGCCTCTGAAACACACTATATTCCTAACCCTAAGAGCTCTGACAATAGGGGAAAGATTACATAACTACCAAGTGATGAAATCTATTTTGTGGCCACTCATTGCTTCCAGCCCCAGAGAGTGACATGTTTTCCTACTTAAAATTTGCTTGCAAAATGATTATGAGTTAGGAATATCATGGAAATAAATGAAAGGTATTACTACTGACAATAATGTGATATTTTGCATTGCTAGAATTTGAGTATTTATTCTTGTCAAACAGAATCTCATTCATCTTCCTAATATTTCTCATATCAAATGATGAATATTCATCTGTGAAATTTATGGAATTAATATCTTTCAAAATTACCAATTCACTGCAGTTTGTTGCCCATTTGGCTTGCAGACAAATTTGTCATCAGATTTCCAGTCAAATTAATTCATATAACCATCAGACTAAATACTCGCCTAGTCACTACTACTTAATCAAAATAGCCTCCCTCACTCCCTCAATAGCTAATAAGTGTCAAAAAAGAGATTCAAGCACAGATCTGTGTGAAGTCAAAATTCTATCCATAATGCCACACTACCTCTCAGCATAAAAACTTTAATTCTTTATTGAAAATAAGAGATTCATTCATAGTATCTCAATGGGGAGCAAGAGAGTTCTTTAAGGCTATTACATCAGGCAGTAAGAGAGGAGTGAAATTACAACTACAATTTCTTGGTCGTACTAGGAGTCCACTTTGAACAGCAAACAGCTCATGGGAGAAAATCATTAAGGTCCATGGCAGCCAGAGGGTCAGGCTTTCTCTCAGGCTCATAGGCTGGAAGGTGTTTCTATCATGCCATCTCTGCTTCTACCTTGGTCTTTGTTTCAGTCCCCTCTTACTCTCAACTGTACTTTTTTTTTTACTCCCCATTAACTTTTTAGAACATTTTTCAATCTTTTTAAGCTATAAGTGTTTGCTCATTTACAGTTTTTGTTCACTCAAATGTTCAGACTGAACATTATCTACCATAGCCTTTTTTATACCTCTATCATCACATCACTTCAGTTTCAACCATTCTGTGCCAATAGTGTTGCCTGGATCAGCAAGTTTGTCCAGGAGGCAAATGGGGATCCAAATAATAATCATAGTTGTTACGCCATTCAACAGGAGTTTTGGAATAGCTGTTCTTTGCAAGACCTGTAGGAATACAAACACTACTCTTTCCTCCATGTTTACCTGTAAATTAGGCATGTTTCTGTTCTAGAAAGACAACAAGGTAAAGTTATGTGAGAAAGAGAGATGTTGCAAGTCTATAAATCAGAATGTATTAAAAAGTATTGTAGGTAATCTCATACATCCCATCAAAATTTACCATAACTACAGCTACAGCTATGGTTAACCCATGTTTCATCAAATCTCACCTCAAGGTCAATATATGATTTTGTGCTGGCTTTCATTAAAGATTTGTCAATTAGCATGGATGAAGGCACAGGTAAGGGCCCAGTTCTGGAGTCAAATCACATGGGTTTGAACTGTTTATAAACTTTCTTGATGAATGACCTTGGTGAAGTTAATTTCTCTATTATTCAGTTTCCTCATGTATGGACTATATGAAGAAAAACGTGGTATCAGGATTGGAGGAAGAATCATTAACAACCTGAGATATGCAGAGGATACAACTTTGCTTGCTGAAAGTGAGGATGACTTAAGGCACCTACTGATGAAGGTTGAAGAATACAGTCTGCAGTATGATTGCGTGTCAATATAAAGAAAACAAAAATCCTCACAACTGGACCAATGAGCAGCATCACAATAAATGGAGAGAAGATTGAGGTTGTCAAAGAATTCACATTGCTTGGTTCTACAATCGATGCCAACGGAAGCAGCAGTCAGGACATTAGATGACGTGTAGCATTGGGAAAGTCAACTGCGAAGGAATTGTTTCAAGTGCTGAGGAGCAAGGATATCTCCTTGAGGACTAAGGTGCGCCTGACACAAGCCATGATATTTCCAATCACCTGGTATGCATGTGAGAGCTGGACAGTGAATAAGGAAGACCGAAGAAGAGTTGATGCTTTTGAGTTGTGGTGCTGACGGAGAATGCTGAAAGTACCATGAACTGCTAAAAGAACTAACAGATCTGTCCTGGAGGAAGTGCAGCCAGAATGTTCCTTGGAAGCGAGAATGGCCAGACTCTGTCTCACCTATTTTGGGCATGTTGTAAGAAGGGACCATTCCTTGGAGAAGGATGTCATGCTTGGTAGGGTGGAGGGTCGACAAAAGAGGGGGAGGCCTTCAAGGAGATGAATTGATACGGTGGCTGCAATGATGGGCTCAAGTATAGCAGGGATTGTGGGGCTGGCGCGGGATCGGGCAGTGTTTCGTTCTGCTGTGCATGGGGTTGCTATGAGTCGGAAACGACTTGACGGCACTTAACAACAACAACAACAATATGTATAAAATGGGTAATGAGTACTATAACAGTATCTATTTCATAAGATTCCTTGACTACTAAATGCAGTAATCCATCTAAATCCATTCTAATCTTGAATAGAACCTGAAAAGTAATTTTCATTAGCTATAATGATCACTGTATGTCAAGCTCTTTGCTATGTACTCTTATAATTTCATTTTAGTCTTCATAATAACTCTGCTGGGAAATTATTATTATCAGTGGGAGCTGTGGTAGTGTAGTGCCTAAGGCATTTGACTGCTAACCAGAAGGCTGGAGGTTCAAACCCACCAGTCACTCCCCAGAAGGAAGGTTGGGCAATCTACTTCCATAGAGATACTGCCCTAAGGAGGGGTTGCTATGAGTTGGGTCCAACTCAGTGGCAGTGTGTTTGGTTTTTCTGGTTGTTTCAGTTACTTAGTGGTGCTATAACAGAATTACAAGTAAGTGGATTTAACAAACATAAATTTATTCTCTCACAGTTTAGGAGGCTAGAAGTTCAAATTCAGGGTGTCAGTTCTAGGAGAAGACTTTCTCTTTCTTTTGGCTGTGGGTGAAGCTCCTGTCTCCTTTCAACATCTGTGGGTTTGACATCCCTTGGAGATCTCCATGTGTCTTGACATCAATCTTCCCCTGGATCTAGGAGCTTCTCAGCATAGGGATGCCAGGTCCAAAGGATGTACTCTGCTCCCAGTTCTTCTTTCTTGGTGGTTTGAGGCCCCTCCCTCACAGTTCACTCATCTCTCCTTTTATCTCTTGTAAGATAAAAAGGTGATGCAGGCCACAGTCCAGGGAAACTCCTCTTACATCTGATCAGGGTTGGACCCAAGTAAGGGTGTTACAACTCACTCTAATCCTCTTACAACTAATTGGCTGATCACATCAGATCACATCATGGGGGTGATAACATCAGTATATAGCTGCCAAATTACATTGATACATAACTGCCAAACCACTGAGAATCATGGCCCAGTCAGGGTGACACACATTTTAGGGGGAAGCCATTCAATCCATGACCTGTCTTTGAAATAGAGGTGATGGATCTAGGACTGGAATTAAAATTTTCACAGGAACTTCCAGTTTGATGATTTGTAACTGTATAAAAGATTCCACTCAAAACCGAAATTAGAGTTTAAATTATGAAACCACACTGGGGGGAAAAGAGAAATGAATTTTGGAATGGGCAAATGACTTTTTAAGATTTCAAAATTATATTCCCACAGTGGTATTAACACTTGACAACCTTAATGCTCTACAACCTTAAAACCCTGCTTAATTCAACATACGAGGAGTAATGGCACTGCAAAAGCAGCCACAATGCAGAGTCTTGGAGTGCATAAAAAGCATCTGCTTCTCCATAATGTCTCAATGAATCATTATGACAAACAGAAATAAAGCCAATGCATCTCACTGGATAGCTGATGTTGCTTTTCTGCTCACAAGGCACAGAAGTTAATTATTATGAACAGATGTGCTTAGATTAGACAAGAATTTATACTCCATGAAATTCAGCATGAACTAAAACAACACAATATGGTTGGTATATTTGCATTTCTTGATGGTTTTCTTAAAGGAAGGCACTGCTCACTATCCCAGGATGTTCATTTGATGGTCCATGGGGACTTGATTTTCCTGTTGCCAACCACTTGGAACACATTTCTTTCCAGAAGAATCAACTTTATACATTGGTATTACCACATTAGGAGCTCTGGTAGCACAGTGCTTAAGGCACCTGACTGCTAACCAGAAGGCTGGCAGTTCAAACCCACCAGCCACTCCTCGGAAGGAAGGTTGGGCAATCTAGTTCCGTAGTGATACTGCCTCGGAAACCCAAGGAGGGGTCACTATGAGTTGGAACCAATTTGAGGGCACATAACAACAACATTGCCGCATTGCCTCATTCCTGTGATGCTTCTGATTCGTTGGCTCAGCTGCTGATGCACCATATGAATGAAGTCAGGATCATGGGTCCTTTCCCCATCTGAAGTTAATTTTATTCAGCATCATGGTAAGGCATTCTCATCCTTTCTGGAGTAGATGACCAGATAAGAATATGTGAACTCATTATTACACACCCAACACTTCTGCTATAATAGCTCAAAATGCATGTATACTTTTTTGGACTCTACTTAGTAAATGAGTTTTGCACTTTTTCAGTCTAGGATATTTAAAGATGGGTAAGAAACTTTTCCTGTCCTACACTGTACAGAATTTAGTCTCCAAATAGACACAATGCTACAAACTACAATATATGTTTAGTGCTAAAATGGAATGAATACTTCTGATATGGGTAATGAAAAGAATAAGCATGAAGAAAACTTCTGTTATTGAGGGCTAATTATTGGCTGATTTCTTTGTGAAGACCTTACATAACTAATCTTATTTAGTCTGAGTCAATTTAGGGTGCCTAGACTTGACTGCTAACCAGAAGGCTGGCGGTTCAAACCCACCAGCCACTCCTCAGAAGGAAGGTTGGGCAATCCTACTTCTGTAGTGATACTGCCTCGGAAACCCAAGGAGGGGTCGCTATGAGTCGGGGCCGACTCGACGGCACACAACAACAACAACAACAGACACTCCTCAGAAGGATGATGGGGCAATCTACTTCCGTAGTGATACTGCCTCAGAAACCCAAGGAGGGGTCACTATGAGTCGCATCTGACTTGATGGCACATAACAACAACAACAACAACAGCTATTTTTCTTATTTTTAAGATGATAAACTCAAAGTTAAAGAAATTAAGTAACTTATCTAAGTCACATATGAGCTCAAAGTCAGAAAGCTGCCTGCCTTGGAACCCAAATCTATTTTCTCTACTCTGAGAATCTGAAGAAAGGAAAGAGTCATTCTTATTGAAAGCTAGGAAGACTTCCAAGAAGTGTCATCTAATCTGGACTTTGAAAAATAACCAAAATATTATCAGGCCAAGAATATGGGAAAGGACATTAAAGGTAATGGATCAGCTGACCTAAAACAAGGAACAGAGAGAGATTAGTGAATTAGTGAAACTGAAGAATGTTGTAATATGTACTGTGTTTCTTGGGGAGAGTGCAATAGGCAAAGATAAACATATAGTTCTCAAAGAGCATCAGTTTACATAGATACCTCCCTTATTGGAAAATATTCCTCTTCTCAAGATACTCTCCACTTCACTACACTTATTAAAATTGTTACCTAAATATGTTCATTAATAAAAATTAGTTACTATTCTCTGATTTGGACACACTTCCTTCCATTCACATTGTGAGGATTTATTTAGACAGTTGATGGGTCAAGACTACATCAACTTTTGTTGCCAAGAAATAGAATAAACTTATTTTTCCATTTAGATATAAAAAGCATAACCTCAGGCATTTGGCATAAAGTTACAACCTCAGTACTAGTTCATATATTATAGTCAATTTCAATATGACCCAAAGCAACAGCGATTAACTCAGGGTTAACAAGGTTTTAGGAAGAAAAATTCATCGTCTAATGTTATTTCCTTCATCAAAATCTAATAAACCATAGTTATAGTTTCTGATAAACTTAGATGATTTTTTAAGAGAATAAACAGTTTTTTTAGTGGTAAAGGTATGGTATGAAACACTAAAAATGGTTAACAGTGCTGTGTTATGTAACAAAGTACATCAATCAATAAATAATATATGATCTAGGTTCAAAGTGATATAATTATATTTCAGCTTGTGTGAAATCATATGTTGAATAAGGAAGTGTACATATAGGAGTCTCCATCAGGACATGTATTCAGGTGTTATCTTATTTATCTAATGCTGCTATACAAAAATACCACAAATGGATGACTTTAGCAAGCAAAAATATATTTTCTCAAAGTTTAAGAGTAGAAGTCTGACAGGGAAGAGGTAACTGTGGGGAGGAAGTAGGAGGGAAGCTGTTGCATTGTGGGAAATTACAGTCAATGTCATGAAACAAAGTGTATGTGAGCTGCTGTGTGGAAAATGAATTTGTTCTGTAAACTTTCACCCAAATCACAAAAAAAATTAAAAAAAAAAAAAAAAAAAAGAGGAGAAGTCTGAATTCAAAGGCCCAGCCCTAAAGGAAGTCTTCTTCTCTCTGTCAGCTCTAGGGAAGATCCTTATCTGTTCAGCTTGTTGTTGTTGCTGTTATGTGCCCTGGAGTTGGACCTGACTCATAGTGACCTCTCCTTGGGTTTCCGAGACAGTATCACTACGGAAGTAAATTGCCCCATCTTCCTTCCAAGGAATAGCTGGTGGGTTTGAACCGCCAGCCTTCTGGTTAGCAGTCAAGTGTCTTAGGCACTACGCTACCAGAGCTCCTTCTTGTTCCTTTGTTGTTGTTGTTATATGCTGTCCAGTCGGCCCCAACTCATAGCGATCCCTCCTTGGGTTTCCGAGGCAGAATCACTACGGAAGTAAGATTGCCCAACCTTCCTTCTGAGGAGTGGCTAGTGGGTTTGAACCTCCAGCCTTCTGGTGAGCAGTCAAGTGCCTTAGGCACTATGCTACCGAGCTCCTTCTTGTTCCCTTAGAGATCTCCATGTAGCTTGGAATCAATCTTCCCCCACCTCTACTTCTTTACCTTGCTTGTTTAATCTCTTTCGTAGCTTCAAGACATTGAAGTAAAATATACCCTATACTAATCCTATCTCTTTAACATTACAAAGACAATCCATTTTCAAATGGAACTATAAACAAAAGAAGAGAGGCTAAGATTTACAACACATATTTTTGGGGGACACAATTTAACCCATTAAAAAAAAAAAAAAAAAAAAAACCTAGCTCACTGCTGTCAAGGTGGATCTGATTCATAGTGATCCCTTCTTGGGTTTCCGAAGGCAGTGCCACCATGGAAGTAGATTGCCGAATCTTCCTTCCAAGGAGTGGCTGTTTGAACCAGCCTCATGGTTAGCAGTTAAATGCCTTAGGCATTATGCCACCAGAGTGGCTTAAAGACATTAAATTTTCTTCCAAATTTATTCTCTCTTAAAAAAACAAGTACAGAATAACTAAACAGAGCCACTCTCCTTAACTCCTTCTGTATTTCTGATTTGCAAGCCTTAGTGTATGACCTACATCTTCTAGGCCACAAGAATGCAGCTGGAGCTCCAATAGTCTGATAATCTAAGGTTAAGAGGAAGAGGAGGTTTTAGCCAAATTACCACCCTTTAAAGATATATCCCAGAAGCCCTATTTAACCATATTTGCCACCTCTAGCTTCAAGGAAGTCTGGGAAACTGGGAAATGGGTTTTTGTTTTGGTTCGTTTAAAAGCTAGGAAAATCTAGGGGGAAGGAATACAAGGTTCTATTATTAAAGAAAAAGGAGAAAATGAAAATTGTTGAGAAAACTAGAAATCTAGTTCTGTCTGATATAAAAAAATCCAAATGGATAAATAAGTAGAACTTATGAGAAAATAGCACCAAAACCAATGAGGGCACTTGTGAGTGTTTTATACTTTATATAGTCCTTTTATAGTCCACAGGGTTTTGAACATGGAATGATTAAAGCAATGGCCCAGATTAGCAGAGTTTGGGAATGTTAATATTTTGACATCAACATATTTAATACAGCATCCTTTACTAGGGGATCTATAAAAAAGTATCTCTTTCTGACAAAAGCAGCATTGCATATGGTTCCCCCTTGCAACCAGAGCAGACAAAGTAGCAAGTTGAGCACAGATGAGAGTTACAGCTATAGCAGCATCACAAGCTAGGTTCAGGTTCATTATCACGTGAAGAAGGAAGTCAGTAGCCTTTTGAGCACACAGGAGGCAAGATAGCCTCCCACAGAGGTTAAACATCCATTCTGTAAGCTTTGAACAAGCATATTGTGAACAAGTTCTCTGAATAAGAGAGACACAAAACTAACATCTCTCAGTAATACTATTAAGACTCCTGAATCTGGAAGTTGGCATCATGGTACAGATCACATGAGAGATAAGACTACTCCTGGGATATGAAATACAAAACAGAACAGAGCATTCCCAAACCCAAATGGGTCATGTATCTATATTAAAACCTTAGCAAGGAGTAGCTGGCTATCAGGATCCACTACAGAACTATATCTACCATACAGATACAGTGTAGTCTTCATAACAATTTATTTTTGGTCTTCAAAGAAGTTGAAAAACATTCTTTGTGGTAAGTTATAGAGAGAAATCTTGCAGGAGGATTTACAGTCTCATAAAGATTTCAGGGTCAGAAACAATGACAGGTAAACAATTTGACTACAAAATTTTACTTACTGAGTCTTATTTCATGTGTGTTACATATTATACCTTCACATTTACGATGCAATTCAATATTCATAACATCACTTGAGAGAAGCTACCCTCATTTTAGGGAGCTCTGGTGGACCAGTGCCTAAGCCATTTGACTGCTAACCAGAAGGTTGGTGGTCAAACCCACCAGTTGCTCAGTGGAAGGAAGATGGGACAATCTACCTCTATAAAGATTTACTGCCTCAGAAACTCAATGGGGGTTTCTATGAGTCAGAACCAACTCAATAGCAGTGAGTTTGGCTCTTTTGGTATCCTCATTTTAGACATTAGCAAACTAAAGGACAGAGAGGTTAGAAAAGTAAAGTCAAGATTGCACAGTTATTAAATATAGAGAAAAAACTCAAACTCAGATGATTAGATACCAAACTTTACACTGTATACATTGGAAAAGAGAAATTTGAATAATGTGGGATCCATCATTATTTGCTGTCTAGCATTCACTACTCATCTTCTTCTGTAAGTACCCTAGTTTTCTTTGGGGAATCATCCTGGCCCTCACATTCAGTACATGCATTTGGCATAGGTCTGATCCTACTTTGTACCTCTTATGGTGGGTACCAGATCTAGCCATTTGTAATTGAGTTGATTCCTACTCATAGTAACCCTAGAGGACAGAATAGAACTGCCCTATAGGGTTTCCAAGGCAGTAACTCTTTATAGAAGAAGACTGACACATCTGTCTACTGCAGAGTGGCTGGAGGGTTCAAACTGCCAACCTTTTGGTTAGCAGTCAAGTGCTTACCCACTGTGCCACCAAGGCTTCTTAGAGGTACCAGACCTCAACCTGGTTTGTTTTATTTATTTATTTATTTTTGTACTTTGGGTGATAATTTACAAAGCAAATTTGTTTTACTTTCCACAGTTCATGCAGTTTTGATTTCATGCCCTGATTACCATCACCAACCATAAAAAACTCTCCTCCCCTCCCTTCCCTATGACTACCCGTTCCCCGTGGCCTTCTTAACTATGCATCCCCATCTGTCCAGCTTTTCCTCTATGTGAATGCTGCTCCTCTGGTGTCTCATGGCTGATTGATCTAAGGGGTGCATCTCCCTAGAGTAGATGGGTGCATCACCCTGGGGTAGATGTTCCACATGTAGGTCTTTCTATCATTAGGCTGAGAGCCAATCCATGGAAGTAAAGTCCATTTCTAGGCCCAAAGGATAATGCAGGGTCATACTCTCGAGGGTTCCACCAGACTCTATCTGACAAGTATTTCTGGTCTTTCTTGTGTTTTTGAATTTTGTTTAATACTTTTCTTCCCACTCTATCCAGGATCTCCAGTTTTGATCCAACTATAGATCTCTTCTCATCTGAAGCAAAGAAGAGTGAAGAAAATGAAAGGCATCTGGAAACACTTAGTCCAAGGATAAAATGGACCATAAGGATCTTGGCCTTCATGACCTTGAGACCAGAATAACTGGATGGTGCCTGGCTACCGATAACAACCACTGGGAAAGTTTCTAGTTTTTTTTTTTTTGCTGGAATATTTGACAAATGTTGGATTTGACCAGTCAGCAAATAGAGCCAGTAAGCAAAAAATCCAAACCCTAATGACATAATTTGAGTTCCTAGATTCCATCACACTTGAAGTCAGATCTATATCCTAGATTTTTCAATAACACAGTAAGTTCCCTCATTTTATAAATCATATTATTTAAGTTAGATTTTCTGTTATTTTAATGAAAACACTTGACTAATAAGGTAGTTTACAAAAGATAAAAATATATTATAATCATCTTTAGCAAATGATGATTATGGTAGTTAAGTTTTGTGTCAACTTGGCTGGGCCTGGTTGAGTGGCTGGGCAGCTGGATGTAGTATTCTCCATGAGACTGGTAATAACTCCATGGTGGAATCTACTGTGAGCAGCTGAGTAGCTGCCTTAGGAACATGGCCTACTTCCTGTATGTAAGGAGAAATCTTGAGGAACGGTCTCTAGCTTATAGCACACTTGTACCCTGCATGTAGCTGAATCATTCATTGTTCAGCAGCCTGCCATGCACTGCTGACCCTGAGACTTTTAATGGACTTGAATTAATGACCTGCCATGTGGTTTGGTAATATAGGGACTGTGCCTTATTACTTTCAAACTTGGGCTTATCGGTCTCAGCAGCCTCCAGCAGCTGAATGAAAAAAGCCTCCAGCTTCAGTGGGCTGGGAGCAGGAAGGAGAGCTAAAGCCCAAGGTTGAGGGGCTTTAACCCAGCCCCTAGAGCCTGGCACTTGGAACTCGGACTTAAAGACTCCAAACTGTAAAAGAATAAATTCCTATTTCTTCAAGCCATCTCATTTGTGGTATATTCTTGTCAGAGCAATACTAGGTAACCAGAAAAATGATTAATTAGAACACAATCAGGGACTAGTTTCCCAGTATAAATAGGACCCCAGCATAAATACTTTTTAAAGCTCAAGTGTTTTGAGTCAGTAAAATTGTTTTACACTGGGCAGATTTAGGATATTTTTTTTCCCCTTCAGATATGTTTGTCGATAAACTATAAGAGCCTCTGATTAGAATGCTCAAGATCCCTTTTTTTTTTTTTTTTTTTGCTCTGATTCCAGTTGGTCCTGGAAAATAATAATCCAATAAAGGTATTTCACCTACATTTACTGGATTGGTAACGTAGTGCCTAAGGCACTTGACTGCTAACCAGAGGCTGGTGGTTCAAACCCACCAGACACTCCTCAGAAGAATGATGGGCAATCTACTTACATAGTGATACTGCCTTGGAAACCCAAGAAGGGTCACTATGAGTTGGATCTGACTTGACAGCAGTGAGTTTGGTTTGGTTTGGAAAGGTATTTCATAGGGTGACTCTGTAAGTTAAATAATTTTACAAAATATGGTCATACTGCATCATGAAAAAACTTTATGAGAAATAATCTCATTATACAATTATTAATAAATACTATTTAAGTACTTACTTAGAATTCATAAAAAATATTTTAGTATCTGGAAGGAGTTGTAATGACTGCTCACAAAGTTTTGGAAAATAAAAACGGATTAGAAAATGCTGCTTAGGGTAGTCTCATAGTAATGTTAAATATAGTACCTGATCAATATTCTACAAAGGTAAAATAAAATAAGATATAAAATATCTATCAACACTACCTGAAATAAACTGTCAATTAAATTCAGTGATTAATTTAACACTATAAGGATTACATTTACAAATGATTACAATTTATACTCTAAATTCTACAGAATTGTCCCCTTATGGTTTTATTTCTTTTTAAAATTTAATTATTGGTGAAAATAAACATAGCAAAACTCATTCCCATTCCACATTCTATGGTTTTACTTTTACTCTTGAAATAGATTTTATCAGAATCTGCACAGTTAGAGAATTAAAATGGCTCAACTATCCACTGAAAGTAATAAGCATATGTAACATTATCAAAACTCAATTATTTATAAATTCTGCTTTTTTTTTTTTTTTTTTTAAGCTCAATCTCTCCTACCCATCCTTCCCTCCATTTCAGTTCAGTAATGTAATGGGCCCTGATCACCATTTCTTCAAAGCAGTTAATCCTTATTTCAATGATTAACTTCTATAAACCTATTTATTTATTTATTTCAATCTCACTACTTTTGGAGATATAAACAAGAACTAGAGAAAGGAGTATAAGTTGTTACAGCAGATTCTTAGTAACATTTTTTTTAAACTTTTTGGGAGGCTAAATGTCAGAGGTTATTTTTACTGATGAACTGAGGACTGTGGCATTCTGTTAAGAAAAATTCTTTAACCTTTACCACGTCCTATCACTTCTTAGATTTAAGGATTCATTTGACGTTCAGAAGTTGGTAGTAATTCTCCCACCACACACACAAAAATATAGGCTACACAGAGACTATAATTTTTGACAGATCTGTGATAATATTTACTTCTTTGCTATAATTTCCAACATGACTCCACTACATTTTTCCTGTTGAATTAATATATTTTACTCAAATAATAATCATAATATAAAAATTATGGGCTATATATAATACTATTTTTTTTAAAAAAAGTTAAAAGAAAAATTTGATAAAGGACTCTCAAATTCACATGGAAAAATAAACAAAATAAATGTAGAATGGGAGATTTTGTCCTAAATAAATGTGAAAACATAGTGCTAAACTATGGAGATTGCAGCAGTGGATTCAGTAGTGCATGACTGGATGCATCAAAGGAAGAACTAAGGCACAGAAACCTACCCTAACATGGAAGATTAAGATAGACAGCTTTTGAAATCATGGTGTAAGTGGGGATAACTGGCTAGCTACTTGGAAAATGAAACTGTGGATGTTTACCTCACTTTTTTCCCAAAATACTTTCTAACTGAATACAAAAATTAAATTAATTATTTAAAAGTAACAGAACTAAAACAAAGTATGAGTAAATATCTTCATAACCTTCAGATGGTAGGACTTCTCTAATATAGCTCTAAGTCTGGAAACTACCAAGCAAAAGTTTATAGGTAAGTCACTGAACAACTGTTTAAAAATTATATATATGAAGCCCAAACCCTGTCCAATAATGAAAATAAAAACACAAGAATAAGGTTAAAAATAAAGTATCAAACTGGAAAAATATTTGCAAAATAAAACAAAGCAAAACA
The DNA here is from genome assembly GCF_000298275.1 of Orycteropus afer afer. Classification (NCBI taxonomy): domain Eukaryota; kingdom Metazoa; phylum Chordata; class Mammalia; order Tubulidentata; family Orycteropodidae; genus Orycteropus; species Orycteropus afer. The sequence goes on from NW_006921929.1 coordinate 895,578, forward strand.
AAACAAAAAAACTCACTGCCATGGAGTCGATTCAACTCATAGCGACCCCTCTTTGGGATTTCTGGGTAAGTATCTCGATACTGCCTCGGAAACCCAAAGAGGGGTCACTATGAGTTGGGGCTGACTCAACAGCTCATAACAATAACAACAACATCTCTGTGGAAGTAGATTGCCCAGTCTTCCTTCCGAGGAGTGGCTGGTGGGTTTGAACCACCAGCCTTCTGGTTAGCAGTCAAATGCCTTAGGCTCTTCCTAAAAAGGCAGGGATGCCACATGTTCTGGCCTCCTCTATCCCCACAAGAGGAAGACAGAATCACCATCAATAGCCCAAGGCCTATTACTGCCTCCCTCCAACCCTTTCACCAACTGTTCCTCCCAAAGCACCCACCACCTCTCTTCTGGGCTTGATAACTCACTGCAGTGGCCACACAGAACTCACAGATTGTGGGGTTTATTAGGGAAGCACCAGGCTACAATTCAAGTTCAGGAAAAACACTCAGTCTCTCTCCCAGCCAGCTGTCTCTCACAGTCTCTCTCCCAGCAGTGCGTGTCCCTCGGTGCCTCTCTCAGCAATGCATGTCTCTTATGTTTCTTTCCCAGCAGCATGTGTCTCTCAGGGGCTCTTCCTTCCTCAGCAGCAGAGAGAGAGTTCTGCCTCTAGAAGGGCTCCTTTTGAGTCCGACAGAGTGGCCAAACTAGCCAAACATAACATCAAATTCTAAACACCTGAGAGAGAGCCGGAACCTTCCAGAACATTGTTTAGTGTCACTCACAACAGAAATACCCCAGGTGGACAACTTTAGCAATCAGGAGCTCCTCAGTTGCTCAAGGCAAATTCCACCTGTAGTTTACAAAGACTTATAAGTAGAAAAGCCACACTAAGTAATTTACTACACTGCAGCTCTGCACCACCAGATCTATTTGCAAAATAGATGACAAACAAAGGCTTCTTTTACTTGTCTTAAATATACCATAATATACCAAAAACCTCTCAACCTGTAGGGAAAGATAAGGGACACTATAAACACTACAACACTAAGAGGCAATGTTCAAAAAGACAAATAATTGGATAAGAAATTTGAAAATATCTTTGATGCCATCACCTCACTTTGAAATACAATAGCTTATAATACCAAGAAAAGTCCCCACAACTGCTAACTTCTCTAAGTTGAGAAGAAAAAATGAAACTGTCCAGAGTTAACCCATATATTAGCCAATGAGCCTAAAAGGTCAGCAAAAGTCCCCATTCACAAAGTAAAAATTATTCCCCTGGGCCAAGATTTAACAGAAAAAAATGTTAACATTATAATTAAAATTGTTATATAATGACCCAAACTCTGTCTGCATAACATAAGAAGGATAATTGTATGTGCTTAGATGATTTTGTTTTGCTTCCTCTTTTAGCAAAGGTATAAAAACTTTTCCCAAAATACTTTCTGACTGAATGTTGTTGTTGTTGTTATGTGCCGTCGAGTCGGCCCCGACTCATAGCGACCCCTCCTTGGGTTTCCGAGGCAGTATCACTACGGAAGTAGATTGCCCCATCTTCCTTCCGAGGAGTGGCTGGTGGGTTTGAACCGCCAGCCTTCTGGTTAGCAGTCAAGTGCCTTAGCCACTATGCTACCAGAGCTCCCAAATATAAAAATTAAATTAATTATTTAAAAGTAACAGAACTAAAACAAAGTATGAGTAAATATCTTCATATCTCCTTAACCTAACTTGGGAAGAATATGAGGACTGTGTTTCTGTTCCGACTCATGCACAAACTCAAATAAATCCTCTCTTTATTTCTCACCCTGCTGTGATTTTAACTGATGAGAATTGTGCCAGGCAAGAACCCCAGCTTTAGGGGTAACATTTTTTTATGACCCAGATGCAACTCCAGAGTATTTGACTTCACCAGATTTCAGAGAGTGTCTCTGACCAATGGAAGCTGACTACCCATTCCAGAATGCACCAGATGATTTCTCCAGGGAAGGGAGCCTAGGTCCTTGACAATGGAACAGATCTAGGACCCATCAGTGATGTTCTCAGTGAGGACTGGACAGACATTTGCCTTGCTCTGGGAAAAGGGAGAAGACTCCCTAGGTGAGTAGGAAGTAAATCACATTGGGTTGATAAAGAGGGTGTAGATTAAGGAGTGCCTCACTTGTGTTTTTTTTTTCTTTTTGTTGTTGCCAATTTAATGAAGGTGTTCTTACTAAAATGAGTAACATGTCAAGTATTATGGAATGTAGTGCTCTGGGTTGTATTTTAAAACATCGGTCATATTTTGAGAGTGAGTCTACGAAAAGATAAAAGAATGAAATTTAGGAGATGGGAAAGTATGGCCAGAAAATGGAACCTTAAACTATAACAACATACTGCAGTTAGATTTGTTTTGTACCAGAGAAGGGAAGAGGGATGAGAAAATATATGTTCAAGACTTATGGCCTTATGGTAAAATACAACTTTACAATTAAAAAAAAAAAGTAAGGCTATGGTGTAAAACGGGAGCTCTGGTAGCATAGTGCCTGCAAAAAGGGCAAGGAGGCCACATATTCTGACCTCCTAGAATCCCACAAGAGGAAGGCAGAATCACTAGCAATAGCCCAAAGCCTATTACTGCAAGGCCAGACATGCTGCCTCCCTCCAGCCCTTTCACCAACTGTTCTTCCCAAAGCACCCACCACCTCTCTCCTGGGTTCAATAATTCACTGCAGTGGCCACACAGAACTCATAGATAATGAGGTTTATTAGGAAAGCACCAGGCTACAATTCGAGTTCAGGAAAAATGGTCAATCTCTCTCCCCAGCCTGACGTCTCTCAGCCAAGTCTCTCACAGTCTCTCCCCCAGGAGTGCATGTCCCTCCGTGTCTTACTCAGCAATGCGTGTCTCTTGTGTCTCTTTCCCAGCAGCACGTGTCTCTTTCAGGAGCGCATGTCTCTTTCAGCAGCACGTCTTCCTCAACCAGCAGTCAGAGAGAGTTCTGCCTCTAGGAGGCCTCCTTTTGAGCCTGGCAGAGTGGCCAAACTAGCCAATCATAGCATCAGAACT
>NW_006921929.1:898834-928943 GCF_000298275.1 Orycteropus afer afer
TTCAAACCCACCAGCCACTCCTCGGAAGGAAGGTTGGGCAATCTACTTCCATAGTGATACCACCTTGGCAACCCAAGGAGGGTTCGCTATGAGTCGGGTTCAACTCGATGACACATAACAACAACAACAACAACATGGTGTAAAACAAGCAAAAACAGAAAGTTTTAGAATCAGACTAGAGAAAAAAGTGAACCTTTTTCCTGGACCTCTGAGATGCTCAACCTGTTCCAGGGACAAGTTCAGACCCAGGATTACTCTCCCACCACACACTCATAGTGGTGGTGGTATCATTTGGACCAAGGGCAGCAGGTGGCTTGGCAGGACTTTTCCCCTTAATTTAGGTCTCTTTATCAGTGATGCACAAAGCTGGAGGAGATGAGAATCGCATGGTGTGGGCCCATAGCTCTTTCATCATGTTCAACTTTTTTAATTGGAAAAACAATTTGCCTGAATACAGAGAAGATCCTAAGAGAACGTATGACTTCTTTGTTTCCATTTTCAAAACTCATTACCCTACTTGGGTGGACTTGACAGTCCACTATGACATCCTTATGATACACAAAGAGTGACAAAAGGTCTTTGAAAAGGCAAAAGAGGTAGCTACTAGACTCCATCAGCAGAATGTCAATAACCAACTTCCTCTGGAACAGGCTGCTGCCAAAGCTGGTTGAGGTAGCCTTTAAAGTATTCTTGAAGTGAGAGCAGATGCAGGAAAAGAAAAAGAACCAGAAGATGAGGACCCAGGCTGGTTTACTGATGGCAGCTATTAAACCTAGAGAGTCACCTCATCACTGGTCACAAGGGGAAGGACACTGCCAGGGAGATGGACAAAGGTTAGGGAAAAATCATGTGGTTGGTGCAAGTAAGAAGGGCATTGAAAAATGAAGTGCCTCAATAGAAGATGGAGAGAGGTACATGTACACCTGAGAAGAAAAACTCCAGAAAATCTACCTTGGAGCCCAACCTCCAAATGAGAATTCAGACTGAGGAGGACTAGGAGCTAAATCAATTTACATCTCCCCTAGAAAGCCCCCAGTTAAGGTAAGACTAAGAGGAGAATGGATAGACTTCCTTTTGGGCATAGGGGAGATCCACTCAATGGTAAACAACTTCAAGGGCCCCCTTTGCCAAAAGAATGTTTCAACTGTTGGTGTAACTGGAGAAAAAAGTTCCCAAAGTTTCATTCAGCCAATGGATTGTTCCATCAAGGAAACCCAGTTAAGATATACCTTCTGATTTAGGCCGCAATGCCCTATACCCTTGCTGGGAAGAGATTGGTTAGCCAAAATGCAAGCCCACGTGCACTTTGCTGTTGTTACATACCATTGAGTTGTTCCCAACTCAGATTGAGGCTATGTAAAACAGAATATAACACTGCAGGGTCCTGTACCATCCTGTCATTGTAATACTTGAGCTCATCATCACAGCCACTGTTGTCAACCCATTTTGTTGAGGGTCTTTCCCTTTTTTGCTGACCCTCTGCTTTACTAAGCATTATATACTTGTCCAGGGACTGATCCCTTCTGACAAAATGACCAAAGTATGTGAGACAAAGTCTGGCCACTCTCACTTCTAAGGAGCATTCCAGCTACACTTCTTCCAAGACAGATTTGTTCATTTTTCTAGTAGTCCATGTTGTTGTTGTTGTTGTTGTTATGTGCCGTTGAGTCAGCCCTGACTTATAGGGACCCCTCCTTGGGTTTCCAAGGCAGTATCACTACGGAAGTAGGATTGCCCAACCTTCCTTCCGAGGAGTGGCTGGTGGGTTTGAACCACCAGCCATCTGGTTAGCAGGCAAGTGTCTTAGCCACTATGCTACCAGAGCTCCTAGCCGTCCATGGTATATTTAATATTCTTGGCCAATGTCACAATTCAAATACATCAATTTTTCTACATTCTCCCTTATTCATTGTCCAGGTCTCATATGTATATGAGGTTATTGAAAATATCATGGCTTGGATCAGGCATACCTTACGCCTCAAAGTGACATCTTTGCTCTTGAACATTTTAAAGAGATCTTTTGCAGCAGATTTGTCCAGTGCAATAAGTCATTTGATTTACCGACTACTTCCATGGGTGTTGATTGTGGCTCCAAGTAAAATCAAATTCTTGACAATATCAATCTTTTCTTCATTTATCATGCTGTTATTTATTGTTCCAGTTGTGAGGATTGTTGTTTATGGAGAGATACAATCCATAGTGAAGACTGTAATCTTTGATCTTCATCAGTAAGTGCATCAAGTCATCTTCACTTTCAGCAAGAAACGTTATGTCATCTGCATATTGTACGTTGTCAGTCAGACTTCCTCTGATCCTTATGCTCCATTCTTCTTCATGTAGTCCAGTTCTCAGATTATTTTTTTGGCATGTAGATTCAATAAGTATAATGAAAGGATATAATCCTGACTCACACTTTTCCTGATTTTAAACCATGCTGTATCCCTTTGTTCTATTTGAATCATGGTCTCTTGGTCAATTTACAGGTTCCTCATGAGCACAAATAAGTGTCGTGGAATTCCCCTTCTTACAGTGTTATCCATCTACCCAGTCAAATCCCTACGCATAGTCATTAAAACACAGGTAAACATCTTACTGGTATTCTTTGCTTTCAGCCAATATTCATCTGACATAAACAATGATGGCCTTTGTTTCACATTTTCTTCTGACTCTGGCTTGAATTTCTGGCAGTTAGTTACCTGACAATATACTTCTCCAACCATTTTTGCTTGATCTTCAGTAGAATTTTACTTGTGTGTGATATTGATGATATTGTTTGATAATTTTTGCTTTCTGTTGGATTCCTTTTCTTTTGAATGGGTATGAACACAGATCTTTTCCAGTGAGTTGGTAAGGTAGCTGACTCCCACATTTCTTGGCAAAAACCATGAGGGCTTCCAGCATTGCATCCATTTGTTTGAACATCTCAATGGTTATTCTGTCAATTTCTGGAGGCTTGTTCTTCAGCAATTCCTACAGTGAAGCTTAGACTTTTTCCTTCAATACCATTGGTTTTTGATCATATGCAACCTTCTGAAATGTTTCAACAACAACCAGTTCTTTTTGGTACAGTGGCTGTGTGTATTCCTTCTACCTTCTTTTGTTGCTTCCTACATAATTCAATATTTTGCCCATAGAATTCTTCCAATTTTTCAATTTTGCAACTCAAGACTTGTTTTTTTTTCTTCAGTTCTTTCAGCTCGAAAAATGCTATGTTCTTCCCTTTAGATTGTCTAACTCCAGGTCTTTGCACACTTCATTATAATACTATACTTTGCCATCTTGAGCCACCCTTTATAATCTTCTATTCAGCTCTTTTGCTTCATAATTTCTTTCATTCATGTTGGGTATTTTCCACTTAATAGCAAGTTTCAGAGTCTCTTCTGACATCCATTTTGGCCTTTCCTTCCTTTCCTGTCTTTTTCATGACCTTTTGCTCTCTTCATGTATGATGTTCCTGATATCTTCCCAGAACTCATCTGCTCTTTGGTCACTGGTGTTCAACGTATCAAATCTATTCTTGAAATGATCTCTAAACTCAGGTGGAACATATTCAAGGTCATATTTTGGCTCATGTGGACTTATTTTAATTTTCTTCAGCTTTAACTTAAACTTGCATATGAGCAATTGATGATCTATTCTATAGTTGGTCCTGGCCTTGTTCTGACTTATATCAGCCAATGACCCTAAAACATCAACCAAAATCCCCACTTATAAAGTAAAAATCACTCCTCTGAGTGGAGATTTAAAAAGATGAGACATTGCAGTGTAGTAAATTACTTAGTGTGGCTTTTCTACCCATAAGTCTTTGTAAACTATGAGGTGGAATTTGCCAAGAGCAACTAAAAAGATCCTGATTGCTAAAGTTGCCCATCTGAGGTATTTCTGTTGGGAGTGGCACTAAACAATGTTCTGGGAGGTTCCCGCTCTCTCTCTCAGTTGTTTAGAATTCTGATGTTATGATTGGTTGGTTTGGCCAGTCTGTCAGGCTCAAAAGGAGGCCTCCTAGAGGCAGAAGTCTCTCTCTGACTGCTGGCTGAGGAAAGATGTGCCCCTGAGAGACATGCACCGCGGGAAAGAGATGCAAGAGACATGCATTGCTGAGAGAGACAAAGAGGGACACGCACTGCTGGGAGAGAGACTGTGAGAGATGGCTGGCTGGGAGAGAGACTGAGAATTTTTCCTGAACTTGAATTGTAGCCTGGTGCTTCCCTAATAAACCCCATAATCTGTGAGTTCTGTGTTGCCACTGAAGTGAATTATCAAACCCAGGGGAGAGGTGGTGGTTACTTTGGGAGGAAGGGCTGGAGGGAGGCAGCATGTCTGGCCTTGCAGGAATAGGCCTTGGGTTATTGATAGTGACTCTGTCTTCCTCTTGTGGGGTTAGAGGAGGCCAGAACATGTGGCCTCCCTGCCCTTTTTACAGACATGTTAACATTATAATTAAGATTGTCATATAATGCCCTAAACTCTGCTTGCATAACATAAGAAGAATGATTGAATGTGCATACATGATTTGTTTTACTTCCTCTTTATATACAAGTATGAAAACCTTAACCTGCTTAACCTAAGTTAGGCAAAATCTTAGGACTGGATTTCTCTCTATTCCAGTTCCTGCTCAAGCTCAAATAAATCCTCTCTAAGGCATTTAACTGCTAACCGGAAGACTGGTGTTTCAAACCCACCAGCCACTCCTTGGAAGGAAGATTGGGCAATCTACTTCCATAGTGATATCACCTCAGAAACCCAAGGAGGGGTTTCTGTAAGTCAGATCTGAATTGATGGCAGTGAGTTTGGCTTTGGATTGAGTGCTATTTTACTGGGTGAGAGTCACCCTATGAAAGAACTGTAATATCAGGGGTAACTTATTCAACTTCATTACTAATGAAAGTAATATAACAAACAAACAAACAAACAAATAAATAATAGAAAAACAAACCCAGAAGCAAAACTAAGATACCATTTGTTATCTAGTTTTATTGACAAAGATTAAAAATATTGACCCAATCTAACATTAGCAAAGGAGTGAATAAGCAGGCACTGCCTTGTGCTGTTGTTATGAGAATAAAATGACATGACCTTTATAGAAGACATTTTGGAAAAATTTACAAACATTTTTACAGATGCATTTTCTCTGGCTCAGAAATCCCACTCCTAGAAGTAGATCCTAAAGTAAAAAGTATACAAAGTTATACTTTAGCATTGTTTCTAACAGAAACAACCTAATAACAATTATCAGAAAGAACTAATTACTACAACATGATGTATGCATATAATGTTTGTATTAATAACAAAAGGACATGTAGAAATAGCTACAAATTAGGAAGCAAAAAAGCATTTGTGTGTGTCTTTGGAAAATTGATCACTATTTGCTTGGAGAACAAATAGTGAGAGTTCAGATGATTTTTATTACATTGTTTTCTTGTTTTTCACAGAATTTTGCCTAATTGAATTTGTTTTCAATAGCATATATTATTATTTTTTATAACCATAAATTAAAAAAAATATTTTGGAATCTAAGAAAACTTTATATAGATATAAAAACAAAACCACACCCATTGCCATCAAATGGATTCTGATTCATAGGGACCCTATAGGACAGTGTAGAATTGCCTCACAGGGTTTCGAAGACTATAGTCTTTATGGAAGCAGGGTGCCACATATCACTCCCACAGTGGTGGCAGGTTAGAACTGTCAACTTTTTGGCTAGCCGCTGAATGCTTAACTGCTATGCCACCAGGGCTCCTCATATAAACAAAGCAATCGACAAAAAGGAAGTTTTTATTAAAGCCTATAACTTCACAATTAAATGTTAATTTTTGTAGATGGAAAATTGAGGGATATAATAAGCTATTTATAATGATCCTGAATGAAATTTAAAATAATAATAATAAACCTCACTGTCACTGAGGTGATTCTGACTCATGGAGACCTGCATTGGATTTCTAAGGCTATAAATATTTACGGAAGCAGACTACTTCATCTTTGTACCAAGGAGCAGTTGGTGGGTTTGGACCAATGAACTGTGGGTTACCACCCAAATGCCTTAACCACTATACCATCAGAGCTCCTTTGAAATTTAAAATAGCCTTTCTTAAATGTGGCATGATATATATAATGGTACGCCATCAATTACAAGGCTCTCATACAACTTCAAAGCATAACATTGATTCTGCTAGATCTTTTATCCATAGATGAAAGAAGCAGAAGCAGCAAAAAAATTAGCTGGTCTAGAACCTGATCAGAAAGCAAAGAGCAGGAAAATGATTTATCACACACAGTTTAAAAATGTCTTCTGCCTTATTCATAGTGATCTTTTCTGCTTGGAGCACAAATAGAGCAGAGCCAACTCCATTACAGCTGAGGTTTGAGTTTGTGTGTTGTGAGTGCGTAAGATCAGGCAGATGTTCAATTAACATCTATAGACGTGATAATAAAGGAGCCCTGATGGTAATGCCTAAGTGCTAAGCGGCTAACTGAAAGGATAGTGGTTTGACCCAACCAGCCATTCCATGGGAGAAAGACATGGCAGTTTGGTTCAGTATAGATCACAGCCTTGCAATCTCATCCTACAAGGCAATACTATTTTATTTTATAGGTTTCCTATGCATTGGAATTAACTCAACAGCAATGCTGTCTTTCTTTCTTGGTTACAAAGGATAACAAGAAAACTCTTATCCATTTCTCTGTAGCTCGTGGCACATACTTCTGAGATGATATCAGCAGGATGGATTGAAAAAAGCTTGTTTGATAGGAAATGGTTCTGTCCACATCCATGCCTTTCAGAGAAATTCTTCCTTCCTTCACAGAGTTGGCAGCTCCTGCAAGTAAGCTCTAAATCAAAAACAAGTTGCCCTGGAGTCATTTTTGACTCACGACAAACCCATGTGTTGCAGAGTAGAACTGTGCTCCATAGAGTTTTTGCTGCCTTTCTTCTGAGGTGCTTTAGGGTGGATGTGAACCACCACCCACTCAGTTAGCAGCCAGCAGGCACTTAACCTTTGTGCCACCAAGGGAGCTTATGTGAGCTCTAAAACTCTTTTTATCAGAAAGACTTCCAGAGAGGAATTTCCATGCTGGTCAGGTCTTATAATCCTCTGCCTGAAAAAGCTAAGTCCAAAGCTAAGTATAAGTCCTAAAATACATGGTAATTCTACAGTTTTTTCTGAGAATAAGAAAACTTACGCTTGTTCAACTTAAGTCCAATTTATGCCTGTTGTTATTGTATGTTTGGCATTGAGTTGATTCCTACTCACAGAGACACTATAGGAGTAGAACTACCTCACAGAGTTTCCCAGGCTGTATCCTTTACAGGGCAAATTGACAAGTCTTTTCTCCCATGGAGCAGCTGGTGGGGTCAAACCACTGACCTTTTGGTTAGAAGCCTACCACTTATCCACTGGCCACCAGGACTCCTTCATTATCACTTGTATAGATGCTCATTTAACTCCTTCCAATCCTCAGGCCCACCCCTACTACATTGTAGGCATCTGCATTGACAACTAACAAATTTAAAACTCAGCTATAATGGAGTTAATCTCTTCTCCCACAGAGTAGCAGTTAGGCTCCAATTGTCAATCTTCCATTTAGTAGCTAAGAGCTTAACAATTGTGCCATCAAGGCTCCCTAATTTAAGCTTAGCCATGTCCAAATTGTACACAGAATAGAAAAATTATTTTCATGAGTGCATGATCATTGCTTTTCATTTTTCATGAAATGTCTGTGGTTTCTCTAACCCATCAATATGCTGTACCCAACATGTAGCCATATGGGTACAATATGATGGGTACAAGAGACACACCTTAGAGAGAGAAAGACAAAAATAGACTAAAAAATCAAAGGTTGGGAAAAAGATAAATCAAGCAAATAGTAACCATAAAAGAGCAGGAGTGGCACTATTAATTTCTGATAAAATTGACTTTAAGACAAAAACCACCATAAGAGATAAGGAAGGGCATTATAAAATGATTAAAGGATTGATTGAACAAGAGGACATAACCATAATAAATATCTACACACCCAATGAAAGAGCCCCAAAATACATAAATCAGACTTTAACAGAATTGAAAAGACAAATAAATGACTCCACAGTCATAGTATGAATGAAAAAAAACAAATGCACTGCTGTCTAGTTGGATCCAACTCATAGAGACCCTTCCTTGGGTTTCTGAGACTATCACTATGGAAGTAGATTGCCCAACCTTCCTCCCAAGGAGTGGCTGGTGGGTTTGAACTGCCAGCCTTCTGGTTAGCAGTCAAATTCCTTAGGCATTATGCCACCAGAGCTCCTCCACAGTCATAGTAGGAGACTTTAATACACAACTTTTAATCAAAGATAGAACAACTGGAAAGAAAGTCAACAAAGATGCAGAAGAACTAAATGATACAATCCACCAACTTATAGACCTTATAGACATCTACAGAATACTTCACCCAACAACAGCACTATATACATTTTTTTTTCCAGTGCACATGGAACATTCTCCAGGATAGACCATATGTTAGGCCATCAAGCAAGCCTTAATAAATTTAAAAACATTGAAAACTGCAAAGCATCTTCTGAGATCAAAATGCTATAAAATTAAAATCAATAATAGGAAGATCAATGGAAAAAAGAGCAAACACACAGAAATTGAACAACAGCATCCTTGAAAATGACTAGATAATCAAACAAATAAAATATGAAATTAAAAAATTCTTTGACTCAAACAAGAATGAAAACACAACATAACAAAATTTTTGAGACACAGCAAAAGTAGTGATAAGAAACGAATTTATACCAATAAATGCACACATCAAAAAAGAAGAAAGAGTCAAAATCAATTTTTAACCCAATATCTCCAACAATTAGAAAAAGAGCAGCAAAAAAAGCCTACAGTCACCAGAAGAAAAGAAATAATAAATATTCGGGCAGAAATAAATGAAACAGAAAAGAGAAAGACAATCAATGTGGTATATCTATGGAAATAGATTGCCCAAACTTCCTTCCCAGGAGTGGTTGGTGACTTTGAACCACCAGCCTTCTGGTTAGCAGTCAAATGCCTTAGGCACTATGCCACCAGAGCTCCCTCTTGACAAGACTAGAAGTTGATTTTTTGAAAACATTGATAAAATTGAGAAACCACTGGCAAATTTGACAAAGGAAAAGAGGGAGAGAATAAAAATAACAAAAATAAGAAATGAATTGGGCGACGTCACAACAGAACCAGATGTAAGGTTGTGGTGGAGAAGAGAGGAGGCACGAAGAGTGGGATAAGGAAAAGTTTTATTCTGTGCTCCCAGGTGAGGTTCACGGGTCCCTGAGAGGGGCCAGAGAAATCGTGCCACCCGAACAGGGCAACATAGTGGACCTGAGTAGGGGCAGAGGAAAAAAGGCAGAACCGATCAGGTGAAAGCATCTCATTAGCATAGTCGTTAAGGGAGGGGGAAGGACCTGCGCTGGTTCAAAATAAGGCAGGAACCAATCAGGTGGAAGCTGCATCTGGGTTGGCCTGTTTGTAACTTCTTCCTGCTCAATCTTTTACCCACCTGATTGGCGCCACGTTCCCGCCTGACGCTCATAGGGCTCCAACTAGTGCTTGTGGGTTCTAGTCTACTCATGATGTCCCACTCTGGACTGCCAGCCCTACTTCAGTATTGTATGCATCTACTACAGCCTTTCAGAGACTGCTAACAATTTTCCACAACTGTATAAGCAAAGTTCAGGTGGCAAACACATACAGATAAGTAAACCTTACGGGTTCTGCTTCTCTGATTCTCTACGTATCTGATTAGCATAAGATTTCTGACTTGAAGTATTGGGAGAAAGATTATTTTGAAGTACGAATCATACTCAAACTGTCATTTTTGTGTGAGGAGAAAATAAAATCAGTTTTTGAACATTTAAAATTTCAGGAAATTTACCACTTCAGGACTCCTGAAAGATGATTCAGACAAACTTAAATGTAAATTCAAGAAAAAACAGGTAGAATTAAACTCAAGTTCAAGTTCTACTTTTATAATCCTATAGCATATCTAGAGACCCTCACAGGTATGTCTTCAAGAAGACGTTAATCACCACTACACAGACTATATATAATCAAAATGCTGGAATATTATGATACATGATTCCCAAGAAAATTACATTTCTTTTGTTAAACAAAGGAATAAACAAAAAGGAAAATTTAGGAAGGAAAATAAATAAATTTTAAAAGAAAGGTAAAATAAACTAACTGTGGTGTGGTTTGAAGCAATTAGAACATACTGGAATTTTCTGGAAAAAGAACAGCAAACATACACTAATGAAGAATTTGCAGAGGGATGAGGAGGCTTACTGAGAATATGAAGTCATGTGTGATTTTTTATTTTTTATTTAATTTATAACTATAATAATTATTCCATGATGCTTTAAATCTCTTCCTAAAAATGATTTTCACTTACAGGAATTTTGTTTTCATATTAACCTTTGCTTATTATTATTTGTAAATCTAAGCTTATATGTGAATATTTATTTTTGTTTTTAAATGGAGTTTAAATAAGCTCCATGATTTGTGTTTCAACTACTGTATCTTCACTTCATAAAATATTGCCTATCACATAGTTAGTACTAACAATTTTCATAAACAGAGAAAAAGAGTAAATGTATGTTTGAAAAGAAAAGAATGAAGAACAATTTTATGTACTGATATAGAAATATATGTGTATTATTAATATTATATAAAATTACAAAGGTTATAGTACTGTATGAACCTATATTTAAATATTAACTCCTGTGTGTGTGTCTGGATAGCTGTGCCTGTTTCTCTGGAGAGAGAAACACCAAATAACTTTTTGGAAAGTTACTTTTGAGTTCATTTGATGTGTGAGATTATGGTTGGAGGAATGACGAGAAATGGCTTAATTTACCCAGCACTTCTTTCCTTTTCTTAATGGTAATAACTTCATTTTTTAAAACACACACACACACACAAACTCACTGCCATTGAGTCAATTCTGACTCATAGAGACCCTCTGTGGGTTTCTGAGGCAGTAAATCTTTACGGAAGTAGATTGTGAGTTGTCCTTCCACAGAGTGGCTGGTGGGTTTGAACTGTCAGCCTTCTGGTTATCAGTCAAATGTCATAGGCACTATGCCACCAAAGCTCCTTTTTAAAAATACAGGAAACATTAAAAATGAATAAAATTGATATCCTCTTGCCTTTAAGAATATTTCTCCAAGAATTGTCTCCTCTTTTTCTATCAGGAGTTTCTCTCTTGGCTGAATTATTCCCATCAGCTATTATTTTTCAAGTATGAGAATGAAGATAAAACAACAAAACAAAACATTCTCTTGAGTCCACTTTCCCCTCCAGCTACCACTCTACTTCTGTATTTCCCTTCACATCAAAACTTGTCAATAGGGTATATTTCTTCCAAGTATTGCCTCTAATTCTCTCTGTAGCTCACTGAAATTATGCTCTTGAAACCCACTTGCCCTCAAAACTGTTCAGTGCCTCTGATTTGTCACATTTCAGGGATAATTCTCTAATCCATGTTACTTGTCTTTTCAGCATCATTCAGTAGTTAGTTATTCCTTCCCTCTCTTTGAAAAATTTCCTTTTCTTGGTGTCTAAGATTCTAAAATGTCTTGGTTTTCCTCCTATACCACTGTTCTCTTCTCCTTAAATTTCTTTGCTGGGTTTTCCTCATTTGCCTAAGTTAGTTATGCTTAGGTTAGTCCTTAGAATCTTCCCTAATAATTTCATTCAATATATTTCCAAATCTTACCAACATTTCTCTCAAAATATATTCAAAATCTGACCACTTCTCCCCTCAAATGGTAGGACCTTAGTCCAAATCACCATCATTGCTCCCCTAGACGATCACAGTAGTCTCATGATTTATGTCCTTGCTTTGGTGCACCCATTATAGCCTATTATCTACATGGAGGCCAAGTTAGTAAAATCTTATCAATCTTCTGCTTAAAGCCTTCAGTGACTATCTATCCTACGCCAAGTAAAAATCAAAAGTCTTTACAGAGCTCTACACAATCTGCTTCCTCTCCCTCACTTTTCTGACCTGCTTCTCTCTTTTTTTTTTTTTTTTTTGGTTTTTCTGTTCAAATCGCATCACATTTTGTTGTTCCTTGAATTCAATGTAACTTTTATTACTTTGGGACTTTTGCATATCCTAAATAAGAGCATCTTCCACTCTCCTGTTTCAGGTCTTTGCTCAGATATCCCTTTTATAGCATGAGTTTCCTTGAACATAGTTAAAATTGAACCATTCTTTCATCCTACTCCTGCATTCCTTTTCTGATTCATATTTCTCCATAGCACCTAATAACATCATATACCATTTATTTATTTTGTTGATAAGCTATTTCCTTTATAATAATATATGCCCCAGGAAGAAAGGGATTTGGGTCTTATTACTATGTTCCCACTACTGTATCTAAAACAGTGGTTATGATATAAACTCACTGCCATGGAGTTGATTTGACTCATAGTGACCCCTCCTTGGACTTCCGAGGTGGTATCTCTACGAAAGTACATTGCCCAATCTTCCTTCCGAGGAGTGGCTGGTGGGTTTGAACTACAAGCCTTCTGGTTAACTGTCAAATGCCTTAGGCACTATACCACCAGAACTCTTAGTTATCATATACCAAAAAAACAAACACTGCTGTCGAGTCAGACCTGACTCAGAGCTACCTCTCCTTGGGTTTCCGAGGTGGTATCACTATGGAAGTACAATGCCCAACCTTCCTTCTGAGGAGTGGCTGGTGGGTTTGAACCGCCAGCCTTCTGGTTAGTAGTCAAGTGCCTTAGGCACTGTGTTAGATTGGGTACAATGCCCAACCTTCCTTCTGAGGAGTGGCTGATGGGTTTGAACCACCAGCCTTCTGGTTAGCAGTCAAGTGCTTTAGGCACTATGCTACCAGAGATCCTGGTTATCATATAGTACCTGATTATTAATTATATGTTGAATGAATTAATAAATCAATGAACGAATGAGCAAGCATGGAAAGAACCTGAGAAAGAAAGAAGCAAGTACTGAAATACAGTAGTCCAGAGCCAGTAACCTGAAGCCATGAAAAGAAAAGCAAGAGCAGCATTTCAAAAGGAAGCTGAGGGCAGTTGGGTTCAAGTCCATAACTAACATTAATGGACCAGATGTGATACATTACAGGGTGGGATGGTTTCTTTAAAGAGGCAGCCAAAGGGAGTTTTATATATTACTTTATGAATTACTAGAACAGCTGTACATTCCAATTGTGAAAAGACTGGAATTCCTTTTGTCACTGATGAGAATTACAGCAAAGAATTTCACACTGTGGTGAAATGAGTTCCTTTATGTGGCCTATGGCCTTGGTTCTTTGGAAAAATAGCTTAAGCCCCTAAGCCCTGAGGAGTTATTTTTGCCCTAGTGTTCTACCCAGAGGATTTGTTACTTCTGTCCAGGTTGACTGACATTTCTTACTGTAAGTTGCAAACAACTTGATGTTTGATACTTTTTGTCCAGCCCTGGGCTGCAATGTGCCTTGTGATTGGTATGCATCTTGCAGGAGCTGGTCAATAGACTAAGCAAAGTAAGTGAGTTGTAGCCTACTATGTAAATGAAGTGTCTGTGGCCTACCAAGAAGGGACTGGTTAGAGAGGGGATGGGTCAGTTCTTGGCCCTGCTCTGGGAGGGACTGGGATGCAAAATTGACAAGGAGTTGTGTATATAAGCCACCAGGCCCACATATATTTTTCTGAAAGCAGCAGAGAGAGAAATAAGAGGTAAGGAATGTCCTTCAGAGCTGTAACACAGGCCAATGGCTATACCAATGGAGAAAGTGAGAAGCTCAGAGGGGGTCAGCAGCAGAGTCATCAACAGGCTCAGAAGGGCCCCAGTAGCAGAGCCAGCAGTGACAAGCCAGGAAAAGATCTAGTGACAGAGCTGGTGGTGACAAACAACAAGGCCAAGTTCTCTTCAAACTTCCATGCCAGTTTCAGCATCCACTGATGATCTTCTCTGAATCTACCATCTGTTTTGTATTTGTTAGTTAACTTTTTGCTAGAAGGAAGAGATTTCCCTACTCCTTTCTTTATTGAGTTGTGTATTTATTTTTAAGTATGGATGCATGGATATTTATTTTACTCAGAAGGCCATGATCCTGTGCCCTTTGACACGTCCCCATCATTCTTTGAGTACTTGCTTGCTTTGTGGCCTAAAATGATGCCTCAGGCTCATCTTACACTTCCCCTGGCCCAGTCCTGGAAGGAGCCTTTTCCCTGACACCCTTACACTCTTGTTCTTTTTTCATGGAGACTGGTACTTAGAAGACAGCATCTAGGCAACAGGTGTGTTCATTGCAACTGTTCTATCAGTGCATGAGGTATTCTGAGAGTACACAGCAAGGGAACATGTACACCTACATCCACATGTAATTCTATCTGGACATCTCTACATATGTCTGTATGAAAATGAACAATGGGCTGTAACAATGAAGACAGTGAGAAGCTGAGAGGGGGCTTAGCAGCAGAGCCATTGGCAGGCCCAGAGGACCCCAGTAGCAGAGCCAGAAGTGACAGGCCAGGAACAAGTCTAGTGACAGATCTGGTGGTGATAAAAAAACAGGAGCCTATCCTGGGGTTGCCAAAAGGCACTGAGAGGAGACTGTCCTGCCTAGAGGAGCTGTGAGAGCTGAATAACGGAAACTTTGTATACATGCTTCTTGATGCTGGTCCCAAGTTGTACTCTGTTCCTTAACAAACCACATAACTTTAAGTATGGTCTGTGATCTACCACTCGTTTGTCACTTTGTGGTACTGTGGTGGCATTCAGGTTGCTGTGAGACTGGAGGCTATGCTACCAGTATTTCAAATACCAGCAGGGTTACCCATGGTGGACAGGTTTCAGCAGACCTTCCAGACTAAGACTCAGAAGAAGGAAAGGGCCATTCACTTCTCAACAAATTGGCCAGCAAAAACCTTATGAATACTAGTGAAATATAGTCTGTTTTAGTACCTGAAAACTTAGTGAATAGCCCTGAAATATTGTCCGATATAGTGCTGGAAGTTGAGCCTCTTAGGTTAGAAGGCACTCAAAATATGATTGGGGAACACCTGCCTCCTCAGAGTAGAGTCAAGCTTAATGATATGGATGGAGTAAAGCTTTTAGGACCTCAATTTGCTGATGTGGCATGACTCAACATGAGAAGAAAGAGCTGCAAATATCCATTAATAATCAGAACATGGAATGTATGATGTATGAATGTAGGAAAATTGGAAGTTGTCAGAAATTAAATGGAATGCACAAAGATTGATATTGGCATTAGTGAGCTAAATTGACTGGTTTTGGCCATTTTGAATCAAACAGACATATGATCTACTATGCCAGGAATTGAAGAGGAATTGAGTGTCATTCATTGTCACAATGAATGTTTCAAGATCCATCCTGAAGTACAATGCTGTCAGTGATAGGATAATATCCATACACCTATAAGACCAGTTAATACTACCATTATTCAAATTTACCCATCAACCACAAAAGCCAAAGATGAGGAAATTGAAGATTTTTACCAATTTCTGAAGCCTGAAATTGATAAAACATGTAATCAAAATGTGTTGATTATTACTAGTGATTGTAATGCAAAAGTTGGAAACAAAGTTGGAAAATATGACACTGGTGATAGAAATGATGATGGATATTGCATGATAGAATTTTGCAAGACCAATGACTTATTCATTGCAGATACCACTTTTCAGCAACATAAATGGTAGCTATACATGTTGACTTTACCTAATGAAATACACAGGAATCAGATTGACTACATCTGTGGAAAGAGGTGATAGAGAAGGTCAATGTCTTCAGCCAAAAGAAGGCCAGGAGCTGACAATGGAACAGACTATCAACTGCTCATATGCAAATTCAAGCTGAAGCTGAAGACAATTAAAATAACTCCACGAGAACCAAAATATGACCTTGATTATATCCCTTCCAAATTTAGAGACCATCTAAAGAATAGATTTGATGCATTGAGCAACAATGACAGAAAACCAGAGGAATTGTGGGATGACATCAAGAACATCATCTGTGAAAAAAGCAAAAGTTCATTAAAAAAACAAGAAACAAAGAAAAGACCAAAATGGATGTCAGAAGATATTCTGAAACTTTCCCTTGAATGGACAGTAGTTAAAGCAAATGGAAGAAATGACAAGATAAAAGAGTGGAACAGAAGATTTCAAAGAGCAGCCTGAGAAGACAAAGTCAATTATTATAATTAAATGTACAATGACCTGTAGTTAGAAAACCAAAAGGGAAGAACACACTTGGGATTTCTCAAGCTGAAAGAAGTAAAGAAAAAATGTAAGCCTTGAATTGCAATACTGAAAGATTCTCTGGGCAAAATAATTGAATGATACAAACAAAACAAAACAAAACCCAAACTCACTGCTGTTGAGTCAGTTTAACTCATAGCAACCTCTCCTAGGGTTTCCAAGGTGATAACTTTATGGAAGTAGATTGCCCAATCTTCCTTCCAAGTAGTGGCTGGTGGGTTTGAACGACCAGCCTTCTGGTTAGCAGTCAAATGCCTTAAGCATTACACCACCAGAGCTCCCTGAGTGATGCAGGAAGCATCAATAGAAGATGGAAGGAATACACAGAGTCAATTTGTTGATATTCACCTATTGCAGGAGATGGCAGATGATCACAAACTCATGGTATTGAAGGAAGAAGTTGAAGCTACACTGAAGAAATTGGCGAAGAACAAGGCTTCAAGAATTGACAGAATACCTGTTGAGATGTTTCAACAAATGCATGCTGCATTGGAGGCACTCACTCATCTATGCCAAGATATTTGGAAGACAGCTACTGCCCAACTGACTGGAAGAGATTTATATTTGTACCCATTCCAAAGAAATATGATCCCACAAAATGTGGAAGTTATTGAGCAACATCATTAATATTATACACAACTAAAATCATGTTGAAGAAAATTCAAAACAGTTGTGCAGGATGTCGACAGGCAACTTCCAGAAAGTTCCAAGCTGGATATCATTACTGATGTCAGATGGATCTTGGCTAAAAGCAAAGAATATCAGAAAGACGTTTACTTGTGTTTTATTGACTGTGCAAAAACATTTGATTATGTAGATCATAACAAATTATGGATAACACTGAGAGGAATGGGGATTCCAGAACACTTAATTGTGCTCATGAGGAACCTGTACATAGACTGGGAGGCTATCTTTCGAACAAAACAAGGGGATATTGTGTCAGGGTTGTATTCTTTTACCATACTTATTCAATCTGTATGCTGAGCAAATAATCTGAGAAGCTCGACTATATGAAGTAGAGCATGGCATCAGGATTAGAGGAAGACTCATTAACAACCTGCAATTTGAAGATGACACAACTTTGCTTGCTGAAAGTGAACAATCTGCAGTACAGATTATATCTCAACATAAATAAAATGAAAATCCTCACAACTGGACCAATAAACAGCATCACCATAAATGGAGAAAAAATTGAAGTTGTCAAAGATTTCATATTACTTAGTTTCACAATCAACACCAATGGAAATAACAAGCAAGATAACAGAGGACTTACTGCACTGGACAAATCTTCTGTAAAAGACCTCTTAGTCTTCAAAGAAGACTAAAGTGTGCCTAATCCAAGCCATGGTATTTTCAATTGTTTTACATGCACGTGAAAGCTGGACAATGGATAAGGACTACTGAAGAAGAGATGATGCTTTTGAGCTGTGGTGTTGGCAAAGAATACTGAATGTATCATGGACTGCTAGAAGAACTACTAAATCTGTCCTGGAAGAAGTGCAGCTGGAATGCTCCTTGGAAGCAAGAATGACCAGACTTCGTCTCACCTACTGTGGTCACATTGTTAGAAGGGACCATTCCCTAGAGAAGGATATCATGCTTGTAAAGTGGAGGGTCAATGAGAAAGGAGAAGGTCCTCAATGAGGTGGACTGACACAGTGGCGGCAATAATGGGCTCAGGTATAGCAAGTATTGTGAGGTTGGCACAGGACTGGACAGTGTTTTGTTCTGTTGTACATAGGGTCGCTAGGAGTCAGAGCTGACTGGATGACACCTAACAGCAAAAACATGGTCAGCAATTTGTGTGTGATTACAGTGGATTATCAATCCTGTCAAAGAAGTGGAGAATACCCTGGGAGGAATGGCAGGTGTTAGAATTGTAAAAAGTTTGGAGGTTTATCTGACCTCAACTTCATGGAAATCAGCTTTGGACTAATCCTGGTCATTATCCCACCTGAAATCACACAGATTTTTAATGTCTTATTACTACTATCCTTTCACGCATACCTAGCGCAGTCACATAGACTTTATTCTCCCCATCAAAATTGTTTCCAGAGCTTCCTTTTTCCCCCACATGAGCACTATTGTCTCTGTCCTCACTGGCCTGTCTTTTTCTCTACTATACTTGGTCACTGCAAGAACTTGTTTGGATTTTTCCTATAAACCCTTGTTCAACTATTTCTCATTTGTCTACATAGAATCAACCACTCATAATCACTGGCATGAATGTTTTTGTTTGGCTGATTTCACTTCCTCTTTGTCTAGCTTGTGCTTTCTATACACTCAGTGCCATTCTTTCTTATATTCTTATAAATCCTCCCTCTCTAGATTTCCAAGTACTATAAATTACATGTTAAGACAAGTTATTCCCTTTATTCTGCTTAAAACTGGCTAACAAATCTTGAAAAATTTATTTTTAATATGTATATGCTCTAATGTGCACCTGTTGTATAGGGGGGGGAAGAAAAAAAAAATTATCCTATAAGTACTGGAACAAGTTCTATTAGTAAAATATTTTCATCAAGTACATAATAGCGAGGCACAGCAATGCTTCTGTAAAGAATATTGTTCAATACCGTATTGCCCAACTGAGAGAAGGGATGTTAAAAACTGCATATAATATCATGTTCTATGATTTAAAGGTGGTTTTTCAAATGGAAGAAATCTATATATAAAGAAAGTTCTAAAATTATATCTATCATTCACTTATGTCAAATCAATTTCCACACTGAATAGAGAAATACTCATGATATGTTGTTGTTGTTGTTGTGTGCCGTCGAGTTGGCCCCGACTCATAGCGACCCCTCCTTGGGTTTCCGAGGCAGTATCACTACGGAAGTAGGATTGCCCAACCTTCCTTCCGAGGAGTGGCTGGTGGGTTTGAACCGCCAGCCATCTGGTTAGCAGGCAAGTGTCTTAGCCACTATGCTACCAGAGCTCCCACTCATGATATAAGAGAAACTATTTAAAATTTTAAATATGTATAATGATTAAGTTTAAAAACCAGTGAACCCACAATTCTACATTTCTCAAAAGTGTAATAAGAGTGTATTACTGTTTGTTAGTAAAAGGCAGGTTTAACCAAATTTTTCTACATCTTAATAAAGTAACTGGTACTTCTACTAGAATTCGTTTTTTGGTATATTTCCCTCTGAGGTTTCTTGATCGTAAAAACCTGAACACAGTCTTTTAATAGTGCAAAATATAATCAATAGCTCTTATAGAAGTACATTATATATTTATCCATGTTAAAGTAAAGGCCATACAAAATTAGCTTAGTATAATTGTATAGAATATCATCTGTGATACAGAAGATATGTACTTTGGGTTTAGTCCAAGATGTGAAAGGAAACAAATTATGTATAATGTCAACTTCAAGGTCATGCAATGAGTCCAAATGGAACTTTGCTTTAAATATAGAAATTGCCATATGTATGGAGTTATCTTTTGGCAATCAGCTTATTCCAATTTAGGTATCTGGCTATTATATCTGGAATTTGTGGCATTAAAAAAAATATTGTCAAATTTGACCAAAATGAACTCAGTATAACTAACCTATAAAATATGAGGAAAAGGCTGAGAAAGGGATGGCAGGGCAATAGGGTCATTTTACCACATATTTTTTGAGGTTCCCCCTAGCATTCATATCTATAATTCTTTGGAAAGCACAACCCACCTAAACAATAATGCATACAAACAAGTATCAAAAGCAAGCAAAAATAACCAAACAAAAAAAGTTCATTGGAGGCAGAAATAGAAAAGGCAGAGCAATAGACAGGAGTCAAATTAATATGCTAAGCACATTATAGGGAAGTCTGTTTTAAAGATATTTCTTTGGTTGGGGAGAAACTTTGTGTATTAGAATGGCTTAAACAATAGCAAAGAAGCAACAACATCCAGGAGTTCCTAGTCACTGGAACTTGCCCCTTGGGACTTGCTACCGAAATCAGATGGAGGGTCAGGTGGTAACAGCTCTTGAGTGTGTAGCTATTGCTTCCAATGATGATGATGAGGGACTTGGGGAGGTTCTTCAAAATAATTGTAATTTATAGGAACCCACATGTGCAGGGTATTTACTTGTATAAAATGTCATTTAGCAGTCACTTGTAGTACTGGTCCTAACAATGACTAAAATTGGATTGAACAAGATAATATCAAACTCTAATTGGTGTTATGAGTCTAGACTTTATGGTAGCTACAATGTTCTCAATCCCAGAATCTGAAATAGGCACGGAATGCCTTCTGCCTTATTTCTGATAGATAATCATCTAGCTTCAATAGCTCCATTAATGGAGTTTTATTAATTCACGTTGGTCCCTTAGGTTGTGTGATCTCTATATTTCATAGACAGTCTGTTAAATTGGGTAGCAAAGTGACTCACTGAAACAAAGAAAATAACATCATATTATACGTAAGCAATAAATCAGAGCAAGAAAAACTAATCCTGAAGACAGACTAGTAAAAATTCTAGTTGAACATATACAAATGATTAATAAATTTCCAATCACTACTGCATGAATTCTCTCCCTAATCTAGGAGTTTATGGGTTATTATAGAACCTATAAAAGATATTTGTGATATGGTTTGTGTGAAGATAAGTATTCATTTTCACCCCAAACGGATTTTTTCCCTAAAGAATCTCAGTTCATTTACAACAAGAGGATAATGATATTTGCCTCCTGCTGTGCTGAGTTAAGAGGATCCCTTGTGGTATAGTGGTTTAAGTGCTTGACTGCTAACTAAATGGTTTGTGGTTCAAACCTACCAGATGCATCACAGGAGAAAGGTATGTCAGTCTGCTTCCATAAAGATTTATAGCACTGGAAACTCTATGGGGCAGCTGTACTCTCATTATAGAGTTAACTTGGGGTTTATAACTTTGAGTGCTGGGTGGGTTAAAATATCATGCCACAATAGTCATAAAACATGTACTGTTTTCTTAAAAATAAGTAAATAAAAGAAGAACTCAGTCCTCAGTGGGTAGAGAAAATCAGTTCATACAGTATATGGATATGCAAAGTCCAATCTACCTCAGTCAACAGAAAATAAAATACTTTTTGATCTCAGATATTAATGAAAACACATTAGTCTTCACAAACTTCAGCATTTAAAGAAATTTAAGCCTGGAAATTCCACTAACAAAACATAAGCTTCTCATTCAGTAGGGGAAGTTTATTTAACAGATATGTTTTTCATTGTCCTTGTTCAGTATTTGTGCTGTTTGAGGGAGGTGAGTTTGATATGTATCAAAGTGCAAAATTCTCAAGAAAAAGTTGTAAAGAAAACAGATTCAGGGTGTGTGTGTGTGTGTCTGTGTTGCTGTGTGTGGCTTTAGATACTACACCGCCAGAGTTCCTTTATGTGTTTTAGAGAGAGACAATCTGTGACTCCAGTATAGCACTATGCACAAGGTAAAATAGGAAAAAAAAAAAAAAATCAATTGAGGAGTTGTGTTATTTATTAGATTTTTTTTTAGCACTTGTTATATTATTGCTGATTGGGCTGGTGGTTCAATTGGAAGAGATTCTATTTGTGTTCTGTAGTGGCTACAAATAGAGAATATGAAGAAAATGGAACCAATTACAAGCTTACCCAATGAAACTTGTAAGCAAATATCAGCAATAATACTGGAGGGAGACGAGGGGAAATAGAAAAAACATGAAAGCAGAATGTTAACAATTATTTATTCTGAGAAATATATGGAGCTCTGGTGGCATAGTGCCTAAGGCATTTGACTGCCAACCAGAAGGCTGGTGGTTCAAACCCACCAGACACTCCTCAGAAGGAAGGTTGGGCAATCTGCGTCCGTGGTGATACCACCTCGGAAACCCAAGGAGGGGTCGATATAAGTCAGATCTGACTTCATGACTGTGTTGCGTTGTGTTTGTGTTGCATGAAATATATAGATAACAGGTAGTGTCTTTGTATATTTCAAACACCTTCCATAATAAAAATTAAAACAAAAATAGTCAACATTAGTTAGAATTCCATTACCTTAAGAAAACATAAGCATCAAGTCATTGTTTTCCAGATTTTTAGTGGGTGTCTAGATGTGCACCTAGATGGTACAAGAGACTATGTTATGGGATACAGAGATGAATAAAACCCATTTTTGCCTCCACAGATTTTCCAACCAATAGGACAGAAAGATTAGTAAACCAACAATTGCAACATAGCAGTAAAAGAAGGCCAGAAAGAAAGATATTATGGAAGAACAGAGCAGAATCAGCTCTCCTTAGAGCATAGTGAAGACTCTGGATAAAGGAGAGAAGGATCATCTGGGGAAAATAAAGTATATAGGTGAATTAGGTACTGGAAGGCTAGGACCAAGTGAGGTGAGAATGAAATGTGGTTGTGGTGGTTGTTGTTAGGTGTTCTTGAGTAAGTACGATAGAATGAAACCCTGCTTGGTCCTGTGCCATCTGTATAATCTTTGCTCTCTTTGACCCATTATTGCACCATTGTGTCCATTTATCTCATTGAGGATCATCTCTCTTTTTTGTTGACTCTCTGCTTTACCAAACATGATCTCTGTGGTGGTTACATTTGTGTGCCAATTTGGCTGGGCCTGGTTGAATGGTTGGGCAGCTGGATGTAATTATTCTCCATGGTGAGATTGGTAATTAACTCCATGGTGGAATCTATTGGAGCAGCTGAGTAGCTGCTTTGGGTATGTGCTCTGCTTCCTGTATATAAGAGGCAGGTTTGGGAATGGTGTCCAGCTTATGGCATGATTGAACCCTGCACATAGCTGTGTTGTTGCTCAACAGCCTGCGAGGCAGCTGTACTGTGTCATTATAGGGTTAACATGGACTTGATAGCAATGGGCTTTTCTTAAAAATATATATATAAAAGAAGAACTCAGTCCTCAGTGGGCAGACAAAATCAGTTCACTCAGTCCACCTTGGGACTTTCAATGGACTTGAATGAATGGCCTGACGTGTAGGTTGGTAACATCGGGACTGTGTCATTTTGTTTGTTGACCTTGGGCTTGTTAGCCTCAGTAGCCAGTAGCTGCCTGAGTGAAAAGATGCCTCTAGCTTCAGTTGGCTGGGAGCAAGAGGCAAAGCTGAAGCCCACAGTCAAGGGGCTTTCATATAGCCCCTAAAGCCTGGCACTTTGAACTCAGACTTACAGCCTCCAAACTATAAAAGAATATACTTCTGTTTGTTAAGGCCATCCCATTTGTGATATATTCCTGTCAGAATAGCACTAGGTAACCAGAACAATCTCCTTCTCCAGGGACTGTTTCCTGCTGATAACATGTCCAAAGTAAGACGAAGTCTCACCATCCTCGCTTCTAAGGAACATTCTGGCTGTACTTCTTCCAAGACAGAATTGTTTGTTCTTCCAGCAGCTCATGGTATATTCAATACTCTTCACTAACACCATAATTCAAATGCATCAATTCTTCTTCAGCCTTCCATATTTATTGTCCAGTTTTAGCATGCATATTAGATGGCTGAAAATAGCATGGTTTGCATCAGGGGCACCTTAGTCCTCAAAGTGGCATCTTTGCTTTTAAACACCTTAAAGAGGTGTTCTGCAGCAGATTTCCCCAATGCAATACATTATTTGATTTCTTCAATGCTGGTTCTATGAGCATCAATTGTATATCCAAATAAATTGAAACCCTTGGCTGGTTCAATATATTCTCCATTTAACATAATGGTGCTCTAGTTGAGAGTATTTTTGCTTCCTTTATGTTGAGGTATAATGCATATTGAAGGCTGTAGTCTTTGATTTCATCAGTAAGTGTTTCAGGTTATCTTTGCTTTCAGCAAGTAAGGTTCCTACATATCACTGGCTGTTAACGAGTCTTCCTCCAAACCTGACACTGTGTTCTTCTTACAGTCCAGCTTCTAGGATTATTTTCTCAGCATACAGGTTGAATTAAGCATAGTGAAAGGATACAAGCCTAGAGTATACCTTTTTTGACGTTAAACCACGCAGTATCGCCTTGCTTTGTTGGAATGATTGCCTATTTGTCAGTGTACAGGTTCTGTAAGAGCACAATTACGTGTTTTGGAATTCCAACTTTTCACAACTTTATCCACAATTTGTTATGATCCACACTGTTGAATGCCTTTGCATAGTCAATATAATACAGGTTAATGTCTTTCTGGTATTCTCTACTTTCACCCCAAATCCATCTGACATCAGCAATGATACTCCTTATCCCATGTCCCCTTCTGAATCAAGATTGAATTTCTTACGTTGTTTGTTGTTGTGATGTGCCCTCGAGTCGGACTCAACTCATAGCAACCCTTCCTTGTCTTTCCGAGGCAGTATCACTATGGAAGTAGATTGCCCAACCTTCCTTCCGACAGTTCCTTGTTAATGCATTGCTGTAACCAATTTTGAATTATCTTCAGCAAAATTTTACTTGTATGTAATATTAATGATATTGTTCAATAATTTCCATATTCTCATGGATCACCTTTCTTTGAAATGGATCTATTGCAGTTGGGTGGCTAGGTAGCCTTCTTGCAAATTTCTGGACATAGATAGATGAGCAATTCCAGCAATTATATCCATTTATTGAAACATTTCACTTGGTATTCTGTCAGTTCTTGGAGGCTTGTATTTTGCCAATGCCTTCTGTACAGCTTGCACTCCCTCACTCAATACCATTGGTTCCTGATTATATGCTACCTTCTGAAATGGTTAAATATCATCCAACTCTTTTTGGTACAGAGTGATTATGTGTATTTATTTCAACTTCTTTTGCTACTTCCCATTTCATTCAATATTTGTCCCATAGAAGCTTTCAATATTGCAACTTGAGGCTTGAGTTTTTTCTTCATTTCTTTCAGCTTGAGAAATGCTGAAGGTGTTTTTTCAAACTATGTGGCCAGTGAAAACCTTATGGATAGCAGCGGAGTATTGTCTGCTTTAGTTCTGGAAGATGAGCCCCTCAGGTTGGAAGGCATTCAAAATACAACTGGGGAAGAGCTGTCTCCTCAAAGTAGAATTAACCTTAAGACACGGATGAAGTAAAGCTTTCAGGATCTTTGTTTGCTAATATGGCACAACGCAAAATGAGAAGAAAGTGAGAATCTAACTAAGAGACAGATAATAAATAGTGCTTCAGAAATGAGCAGGGATATATTAAAAATGTTTAATAAATGAATGATGTAATATTAATTTTAGGAAAATAATTTACAAAGATCAGGTATAGATTTGGAGATTAATATACTAATCCAGAAGAAAAATGATAAGGGGTTGGACTAAATTAGAATCAGTGAGAAGCAATATGAGAGAATATATATGAAATAGTGTAGGATCTTATGCTAAATAAGATATGATTAAGAGTTTGGAACATGGTAGAATATCTCTCAGTGATACAATTCTTTTAAATATGGAATACAGGATAACAAATTGTAATTATTTATGTATATCAGTTAGAAGCTTTCAATTGCATTCAACTGAACTAACTCTCGTTAACTTATTATTATTGTTATGTGCCCTTGAGTCATCTCCAACTCACAGCTACCCCTCCTTGGGTTTCCAAGGCAGTATCACTACAGCAGTAGATTGCCCAATCTTCTTTCTGAGGAGTGGCTGGTGGGTTTAGTGGTTAAATTAATCCATTAAAAATAAACAGGAAAATAAAAGAGGATGATGAGGTATTTCATAGAGCATGGGTAAAAATGACTAAGCAGATAACAAAAACAAACACCAGGGCAGTTCTTGAGTCTGAATAGCAAGACAATTCAACTGAAAACTTCACAATTGAGATAATACACAAGCATTTTAATCGTGGCTCACTCAGTTAGGTAGGCTAGACTGGCTAGGAAATTATCCCATCTATTCCTTGGCAAGGATAAGAGAGGCAACATTAAACACAGTTACACTAATAAAGAAGGACATTCACTGCTCATATTGGGTTGTTGGAAGAGATATGGAGTATAGATATTCAAAATTAACCTATAACATGAAAATAACTGAAGAGCAAGCTATGTTTATAAAATAAAGTGAAAGCTGTGAGAGCTAGAACTCAAAGGAACCACCTTGGTTTTTCCGGACCTTGCAAGTTTTCTGCCTTTGACAGCATGAAGTCTTACTATTTTCCCATAGCTCATTTTAATGGAAAATAATTGAGTTTTCCTTGTCTGACAGGTTTCTGCCTTATACAGATTTTGGCTTTCATAGGTTTTACTGCATCTAGAAAAGCTAGTGTATAGTAAGATCATGAGGAAGAAGTGTTCAAGAAGTGTTCAAGAGTACATCCGAGTACTAAAGATAACTAGGATGAGGAAACTGCTGTTGGAAATTAGCAAAAGGATGAGGGTATTTAAGATCAACAAATGCAGGTAGTAAGCATGACATGACAGACTAATCTAACATGGAAAAATTATTAGCAGATAAAGCAACAACCGGAGATAGTTATTTTTTCTGGTAATATAACAAAGAAAAGTTATTCATTATATGATCAAGTGTTTTAATTGATTAAATTATAAAAAAAATAAAAATTAAAGTGTAAAATTAAAATATAAACACAGAACAAATAACTCTTTCCATGACATATAATTCCACCATTCACATTACTCTAAAACTCAGCTCTAAAGGGAAGTTGCTGGTAAGATGGCAGAGTACTCAAATTTTCAGTCTGCATAAGTGTTTCAGAATTTAATAAGTTGGCATTTTTGCAACTGTCATATAATAATATGACTCCACTACTCAATTATAAATTCCTAAGTACCTGGAAAAGCATAGTGATATAAATGCTTCTTTATTTTATTTATTTATTTATTTTTGGTTTACCACTATTCCAGGTTAAAATACATTTGTAATTAATCCACTCCTCAGACGGAAGTTTGGGCAATCTACTTCCGTAATGATACTGCCTCAGAAACCCAGAGAGGGGTCGCTATGAGTTGGGTCCGACTCAACAGCACATAACAACAACAACAACAATTAATTTACAGCTATACATGCAGTTCACCAATTAGCTTACATTATTAATAACAACTACAAGTAGTAAGAAACATTATTTGTTGGGAAGCATAATTAGTAGTCATGAAAATGAAAAGATATTTTTGAATTAGATGTGTTTAATCGTGTGAAACTAGGAGCCATGGTGGCACGATGTTTAAGTATTCAACAGTTAACTGAAAAGTCAATGAATCAAACCTACCAGCCATTCTGTGCCAAAAAAGACCTGGTGATTTGCTCCCATAAAGCTTATAGACTAGGAAACACTATGGGAACTTCTACTCTGTCACACTGGGTGGCTATAAGTCTCAGTCAACTGGACAGACAGCACCTGACAACAAGAAGCCTGTGAAAGTGAAACCAATGCTGCACTTCTAGAAATAGAAGCAGGATATTTCAGCCTTCACATTTTGATATGCTACAGGGAGCTCTGGTAGCATAGTGCCTAAGGCACTTGACTGCTAACCAGAAGGCTGGTGGTTCAAACCTACCAGCCGCTCCTCAGAAGGAAGATGGGGCAATCTACTTCCATAGTGATACTGCCTTGGAAACCCAAGGGGGGTTGCTATGAGTCGGGTCCGACTCAAAGGCACATAACAACAGCAACAACAACAGCAACCCCTGTCACCAAGTAGTGACCATCAAAAATGACTGCAGATGTTACCAAATGTCCTCTCAGGTACAAAATAATCCTTGATAGAAAAACACTACTCTAGAGAAAGAGAAGCAACACTATTTGCCAAGTTTGCTATAGGTAAGGGCCAAAATGCTCCCACTCTCAAATATATTCATGGAGAGGCACTTAATAAATTATACAAGTCCAACTCATGATCTCAGAATCAGAGATTAGGTTGTATGACATTTTATTATCACTTCATTATCCCCTCATTGAAAAACAAAACAAAAAACACTGCCATCCAGTTGATTCCAGATCATAGTGACAGTGTTTTAAACATTCAGCTGCTAATTAAGGTGGTGGTTTAAACCCATCAGCCACTCTGTGGGAGAAAGATGAGACAGTCTATTTCTGTAAATTTTTGCAGATGTGGAAACCCTATGGGGCAGTTCCACTTTGTCCTGTGCTGTAGGGTGGCTATGAATCAGAATCAACTCAATGGCATTTTTTTTTTTTTTAATTTCACTAAAAATACATTTATTAAGCAAATCATAAAATACACACAATATAGAGAAAAGGTGATGCAGCCTATACCTCTAGGTAATTAAACTCTCAATAAGCATAGCTCTTTTTCCAATACTTGGTTTATGCATAAAGTATTTCATAAAAGTGATTTTGATGTTTTATTAATTCTGTTTTTGCCTTTTTTAGAATAAAATTAAACATGCATTACATATGCATTACATGGATTATATATTACTTTTACTTACCATATTTTTACCAAAGTTCTGAACTCCCCATTCTCCTACACAAATTTATTGACCAACTGTTACATAGTATAGGGACATTTGGAGGTATTGGATCATAAAATGAATAAAGGTACTTTCTCTGTATTTAGGGAGCTGAAAATCTAGTAAGAGGGACATTCAAAATATAATATAATTGCAAAACATAAATGTAAATAGGGAGTGTATACAGGGAAATATTCAACTGTATCTGGGAGAATGGGATTATTCTCAGAAAGAGGTAATATCTGAGATGAGACTAGAAGAGAGGTAAGAAGGAGATTTCTGGGCTGATGGAGAAGCATGATATTGATGCCTGCTATGTGGATTATGGGTGGTGCCTGGGTAATAGTTAGCATATGGGATCTCTGAGAGACAGTAGGAGGAGAAACAAAGCCAGGTTATGAGACTTGGAAGATATTTGTAGCACATAGTAATAATGGCTTTGAACAGGAAAATGGCAGCCGCTGAAAATTCTTGATCAGCTGAGTCATACATTCAGAACTATTCTATGCAGATGCCTCTGGGTTTGTATGAACATACCTGGAAATAGGGACAGAGGAAGTTACTACAATCCTCAGGAAGATGTGAGCAGACTGTTGAGAATATACAACAGCAAAACAGACAGGATTTGATGGCTGAGCCTCCCTGTTAATGGATGAGTGGAGATACAACTAAATGAAACTGAACACACAGGAAGAAATGTTCAGTTTCTGAAATTACTTTACTTTTAGAAAAAGTTGATTTTGCTTATCAGTGTATTATCTATGGGGTAATTACCAAACCAAAATCCACTGCCATGAAGTCGGATTCGACTCATAGCGACCCCTCCTTGGAGACAGTATCACTATGGAAGTAGATTGCCCAGATTTCTTTCCGAGTGGGGTAATTAGGCAGGTAAAAATTTTAGCCTAGATATCCCCTTGACATAAAGACCCTGGTATCATCTTTATAGCTTAAATCCTGGGAAGAGTTGGTTATCTGGGGACATATTATATCTAGACAAAACAAAAATAATTACAGAAACATGAAGATTAATGCCATGTAAGATTTAGGTAGGAGCTCTAGTGGCTTAGTGCCTAAGGCATTTGATTGCTAACCAGAGGGCTGCCAGTTCAAACCCACCAGTCACTCCTTGGAAGGAAGATTGTGCGATCTACTTCTGTAGCAATACCATCTCAGAAATCCAAGGAGGAGGTGCTATGAGTCAGATCCAACTCGACAGCAGTGAGTTTGGTTTTTGTGTTTTGGAAGATTTAGGTGAGAGAGATAAGCTAGGCCTGGGGACTGGACATAAGCGCTTAGAGAAGTAGAGTGAAAACCAGGAGAAAATCATGATACAAGAGCAGAAAGAAAGAGTCTCAAAAAGGAAGGAGGGGGCAGGGCAAGATGGTGGACTAGGCAGAAGGATTGCACAGACCCTCTTCAACAAAGAAAAGGGAAACCAATTAACACAGACACAGAAGATAATCTTGGACCCCTGAGCCTTG
>NW_006921929.1:940613-955803 GCF_000298275.1 Orycteropus afer afer
TTTTGGTCAATGACATGAGACAAAGTATATGTGAACTGCTGTATGAAAAGTGAATTTACTCTGTAAATCTTCACCCAAATGCTAATTAAAAAAAATAATAATAATTAAAATAAAATAAAATAAAAATAAATAAATAAAAGGAAGGAGGACTCAATAGCATCCAAAGGGAGGATGAGGAGGATATGTCCTGAAGAGATTATTGGATCTAAATCTAGAAAATCATGGATGACTCCTGGGAAATGGAGTCATCTCATAAAAGCTCTTCCATATTTCCTTTTTGCTGTCCCTACAATTGCATTCTGATATGTTCCTTTTAAGATTAGAAGAAAGAAAATTCCAAACCCTTAGTTCAGCTCTACATTTCATTGTATCCACGCCTGTCTCCATAATCACATTCACATTAGTATTTCCTCTCCCTCTAACAACAACTAACAGCTTCAATGTATTTTTCCCACTACTTATTTCTATTCTGTCTTCATATTTGCAGAGTGATCCAACTTTCATTTTTGGCACCCTGATCTATAATGCTACTTGTCTTCTTCTTTTCACTGACAAATATTCTATAAAGTTATCTGCTCAAAATCTGTCTCCTGTCAGTTCTTGGTTCTTAGTTATGATTTTTTTTTTTTTTTTTTTAGCCTATGATTATTGTGCTGAGACTGGATTCTGGATACTTAGATATCTCCACTCACTTGCCAAATCCTTTCTTCACACCATTAATTCTATAGTATTTGACAATACTATACACATGTTGTTGTTAGGTGCTGTTAAGTCAGCTCAGACTCATAGCAAACCTACGTACGACAGAAGGAAACACTGCCCGGTCCTGAGCTGTCCTCACAGTCCATGCCATGTTTCAGGCCATCATTGAAGCCACTATGTCAATCCATCTCATCTTCCCCTTTTTCACTGACCCTCTCTCTACTTTACCCAGATTGATATCCTTCTCCAGGGACTGGTCCCTTCTGACAACATGACCAACGTATGAGATGAAGTCTGACCATTTTCACATCTAAAGAATATTCTGGCTGCACTTCCAAAACATATTTGTTTGTTCTTTTAGCAGTCCATGGTGCTTTCAATATTCTTTTCCAACACAACAATTCAAATGCATTGATTCTACCGTGGTCTTCTTTATTCACTGTCCGGCTCTCAGATGCATATGAAGCTATCAAAAACACCATGGCTTGGGTCCCAAAACAACCGCTGCCATGGAGTTGGATCCGATTCATAATGACCCCTCCTTGGGTTTCCAAGGCAGCATCACTACGGAAGTAGATTGCCCAACTTCCCTTCTGGGGATTAGCTGGTGGGTTAGAACTGCCAGCCTTCTGGTTAGCAGTCAAATGCCTTAGGCATGGCTTGGGTCAGGCATACCTTAATCTTCAAATTGACATCATCCCTGCTCTTAAACATGTTAAAGAGATATCTTAGAATGTTTTTTCCCAGTGTAATACCATTTCTGATTTCTTGAATGTTTCTGCCATAGATGTTGATTATGGATCCAAGTGAAATAAAATCCTTGACAACTTCAATCTTTTCTCCATTTATCAAGATGTTGCTTAGTGGTCCACTCATGAGGATTTTTGTTTTCTTTATGTTGAAGTGTAATGCATACTGCAGGCTATACTCTTTAATTTCATAAGTAAGTGCTTCAAGTCTTCTTCATTTTCAGAAAGCAAAGTTGTGTCATCTGTATATAGCAGGCTGTGAATGAGTCTTCCTCTAACCCTGATACCACATTCTTCATAGAGTGCAGCTTCTCATATTATTTGCTCAAAATACAGATTGAATATATATATAGTGAGAGGATACACCCCTGACACACATCCTTTTTGATTGTAAACCATGTAGTGTCCCCTTGTTCTGTTCAAATGGCTGCCTTTTTGTCTATATACAGGTTCCTTATGAGCACAATCAAGTGTTCTGGAACTTTTCATTTTTGCAATGTTAGCCATAATTTGTTATGATACACATAGTCAAATGCCTTTGGATAGTTGATAAAGCATAAGTAAACTATATTGCTGGTATTCTTTGCTTTCAGCCAAGATCCATCTGACATCAGCAATGATATCTTTCATTCCACTTCCTCTTCTGAATATGGCTAGAATTTCTGAAAGTTCCCTATCAATGTACTGCTGCAACCATTTTTGAATTATCTTCAGCAAAATTTTACTTGCATGTGATATTAATAATATTGTTCAATAATTTCCACCTTCT
This sequence comes from Orycteropus afer afer, assembly GCF_000298275.1. Taxonomy (NCBI): domain Eukaryota; kingdom Metazoa; phylum Chordata; class Mammalia; order Tubulidentata; family Orycteropodidae; genus Orycteropus; species Orycteropus afer. Next base: position 942,834 of record NW_006921929.1, read on the forward strand.
ATTTTATCACCTTTCTTTAGAATGGGCTCAAAGATGGATCTCTTCCTGTTAGTTGGCCAGGTAGCTGTCTTCCAAATTTCTTGACATAAACAAGTAAGTGCCTCCAGTACTGCATCCTTTTGTTGAATCATCTCAATGGGTATTCCCTTGATTCCTGGAGCCTTATATTTTGCCAATTCCTTCAGTGCAGCATGGACGTCTTCCTTCAAAATCACTAACTTTTGATGATATGCCCCTGAAATGGCTGAACTCCAAGAAATTCTTTTCGGTATAGTGACTGTATTCCTTCCATCTTCTTATGATGTTTCCTGTCTCATTCACCATTTTGCCATTAGAATCCTTCAATGTTGCAACTGGAAGCTTGAATTTTTCCTTCAAATATTTCAGCTTGAGAAATGTCAAGTGTGTTCCATCTCCAGATATTTGCACATTTCATTGTAATACTTTACTTTGTCTTCTCAAACTGTCCTTTGATATTTGCCATTCAGATCTTTTACTTTATCATTTCTTCCATTCACTTTAGCTAGTCTTCATTCAAGAGCAAGTTTCAGGGTCTTTTTTTTTTTGACATCCATTTTGGTCGTTTCTTCTTTTCCTCTCTTTTTAATGACATTTTGCTTTCTTCACGTATAATGTTCTTGATGCCATCCGACAACTCATCTTCTCTTCAGTCACTGGTATTCAATGCATCAAATCTATTCTTCAGATAATCTCTAAATTAAGGTGGGATATAATCAAGGTTGTATTTTGGATTTCATGGACTTGTTTTAATTTTCTTCAGCTTCAATTTGAACTTGCATATGAGCAATTGATGGTCTTCCACAGTCCGCTCCTAACCTTGTTTTGACTGAAGATATTGAGCTTCTCCATCACCTTTTGTCCATAGAAGTAGTCAATTTGTTTCCTGTGTATTCGATCTGGTGAGGTACAGTGTATACTTGTTGTTTATGTTGTTTGAAAAAGGTATGTGCAAAGAATAAGTTGTCTGTCATACAAAATTCCATCATGTGATCTCCAGTGTCATTTCTATCACCAAGTCCATATTTTCAAAATACCAATGCTTCTCCCTTATTTCTACTTTTCACATTCCAATCAGCAATAATTATCAATGCATATTGGTTGCATGTTTTGTTCATTTCAGACAGTAAACGTTGGGTAAAAATCTTCAATTTCTACATATTTGGCTTTAGTGGTTGGTGTGTAAATTTGAATAATAGTTATATTAATTGATCTTTGTAGGCAAATGGATATTAACCTATTACTGACATCACTGTACTTCAGGATCGATCTTTAAATATTCTTTTTGACAAAAAATATCACACTACTCTTCAATTTCTTCTGACTGCTGCCAGAGTAGACCATATAATTATCTGACTAAAAACAGCCAGTGTTGTTTTTGTTGTTGTTAGGTGCTGTTGAGTCATCTTTGAATCATACCAGCCCTATGCACAGCAGGTCCCATGCCAGGTCAGTGATCCCTGCTATACTTGAGCCTATCGCTGCAGCCACTGTGCCAATCCATCTCATTGAGGGCCTTCTCCTCTTTTGTCAACCCTCTACCTTACCAAGCATGACATCCTTCTCCAGGGAATGGTACCTTCTGATAACATGACCAAAGTAGGTGAGACAAAGTCTGGCCATTCTCACTTCCAAGGAGCATTCTGGGTGCACTTCCTCCAGGACAAATCTGTTAGTTATCTTAGCAGTCCACGGGACTTTCAGCATTCTTCACCAGCACCACAACTCAAAAGCATTAATTCTTCGTCAGTCTTCCTTATTCATTATCCAGCTCTCACATGCATATGAGGTGATTGAAAATATCATGGCTGTGTCAGGTGCACCCTAATCCTCAAGGAGACATCTTTGCTGTTCAGCACTTGAAAGAGGTCTTTTGCAGCCAACTTGCTCAGTGCTATATGTCGTCTGATGTCCAGACTGCTGCTTCCATTGGTGTCAATTGTAGAACAAAGCAATGTGAAGTCTTTGACAACTTCAATCTTTTCTGCATTTACAATGATGCTGCTTTTAGGATTTAGTTGTGAGGATTTTTTTTTTTTTTTCTTTATATTGAGATGTAATCCATACTCTAGACTGTATTCTTCAATCTTCATCAGTAAGTACTTTAAGTCATCCTCATTTTCAGCAAGCAAACTTGTGTCATCAGTGTATTGCAGGTTGTTAATGATTCTTCCTCCAATCTTGATGCCACATTCTTCTTCATATAGTCCAGCTTCTTGGATTATTTGCTCAGCATATAGATCGAATAAGTTTGGTGAAAGAACACAATCCTGACACACTCCCTTCTTGACTCTAAACCATGCAGGGTCCCCATGTTCCATTTGAACGACAGCCTCCTGGTCTATGTACAGGTTCCTCATGAGTACAATTAAGTGCTCTGGACTTCCCATTCTTGTCATTGTTATCCAAAATTTGTTATGATTCACACAATCAAATGCTTTTATGCAGTCAATAAAACAAAAGTAAATATCTTTCCAGAATTCTTTGCTTTTAGCCAAGATCCATCTGATATCAGCAATGATATCCCTTGTTCCATGTCCTCTTCTGAATCCAGCTTGCACCTCTGGAAGTTCTCTATCAAGATACTGCTGCAACCATTTTTGAATTATCTCAGTAAGATTTTACTCATGTGTAATATTAATGATATTGTTCAATAATTTCCATATTTTGTTGGATCACCTTTCTTTCGAATGGGTACAAATATGGATCTCTTCCAGTCATTTGGCCAGGTAGCTGTCTTCCAAATCTCTTGGCATAACCAAATGAGTGCCTCCAGTGGGGCATCCATTTGTTGAAACATCTCAATGGGTATTCTGTCAATTCTTGGAGGCTTGTTCTTTGTCAATTGCTTCAGTGCAGGTTCAACTTCTTCCTTCCATATCATTGGTTCTTGATCATATGCCACCTCCTGAAATGAAGATCAACCAGTTCTTTTTGGTACAGTGACTCTGTGTATTCCTTCATCTTCTTTTGATGCTTCCTGCATCATTCAATATTTTTCCCATAGAAAACAGCCAATAACAGTCACTAATGCCTAGGATATCAGTCTTTATTTATTCCATTTCATTTTTGACAACTTCCAATTTTCGTAGTTTTACTCCATACATTCTATGTTCCAATTATTAATGGAGGTTTGTAGGTGTTTCTTTTTATTTTGAGTCATAATACATCAGCAAATGAAGGCCCAAAAATCTTTACTCTATACACATCATTAAGGTTGACTCTATTTTGGTGAGGCAGTTCTTCCCCAGTCATATTTTCAGTGCTTTCAATCCTGACTGGCTCATCTTCTGGTACTGTATTAGACAAAAAGTTTCCCTTCTATCTATAAAGATTTCAGTGGCACTTTTTTTTCTTTTTCAAGAAATGGACCTGGCCACTTCCTTCTTCCTAATCTATCTTACTCTAGAAGCTCTGCTGTAACTTGTTTACCAGGGGCGGCCCTGAAATACTGGTGGCATAGCATCCATCATCACAGCAACATGGAAACCAGTAAAATATGACAAACTGACAGTTGAGAGTTGGAGTACACACATACTTCTTGAAAATTTCTTCTTCTGCTTTTCAGATACTGTACCAAAATTTCCCTATAACATAAAGATGTTAGTTGTTATTTTATGAAAAATAGGTTTTGTGGGCAAATGAGTTTGGGAAAATTCAGTGCTAAAAAAAAAAAAAAAAGAATAAAAAGTAATAGGTATCTTCACTGTAGCACACTGAGAACTTTCAAGAGAGAAAGATCATTTGACCATAAAGGCCTTTTCCATGTTAGTATATTAACTAAAAAAATGTGTTTTGCAATGTGTATATTTTCATTGACTTTAAAATTGCTACCAGTTTGAAAAGAGGAAAATGAATTGCTTTTTTTCCAGCAGATATAAACACAAGTGAAAACAGAATGAAACTGGTATTATTAACCTCTTGTAGACAGGAAAACTAAAGCAGATAGAGGTTAAGCAGTTTTATCAAGGTCATTGAAGAAAACACTCCCCTCATTACCACTGAGTCAATTCTGACTCAAAGCAACCCTATAGGACAGAGTAAAACTGCCCCATAGGGCTTCCAAGGCTGAAATCTGTAAGTAAGCAGATTGCTAAAACTTTCTCTCATGAGAGGCTGGTGGGTTTGAACCACCAACTTTTCAGTTAACTGCCAAGCCCTTTAACTACTGTACCATCAGGATCCCTTGTCATTCAAGTAAAGAGTTTTAAAAAACTTTGAGCCAAGGTATTTCATATTTCAAAGACAAAGAAGTGCTTCTCAATGCATTCAAGTTACTTTGAGTTCTAAGGTCTCTATTCTTTTGCTGTGCTTTCTCTATTAAAGATCAAGCATAAACTACAATTTTCAGCAGATAACTCTGAAATATATATTTCTAGAAATGATTATCCTCACATATTACATTACTCTATCTTCAAATGCTAATTAAATATTTCTATCCATCTTTCTCTTTATATATGTATATGTATGTTTTGGGGTATCATTGAGTCAATTCCAACCCATAATGACCTCATGTGATGGAAGAACCCACAGGGTTTTCTTGGCTGTAATTTTTACAGAATCAGATCTCCAGGTCTTGGTCCTAGGGAGCCACTGGGTGGGTTTGAACTGCCAATCTTTTGGTTGGCTACTGAGTATTTAACCATTTCTGCCACCATGACTAATTGTCTTGTTTTTGTGTGTATATATGCTTCAATATTACTGTTGTCTATCACTGTTCCTTCTCATTGGCCTAAAACACTGAGTCCTTTCAATCCATCACTATCCTTTCTTCCATATATAAAATCAGCTCTTAATTTCCATTTATTGTTTGCTTACAAAGTCTTTCCATGTATATTTTCTAATCCAATCCCTAAATCACTGTCCTAATATCTGCTTTCCAAAATCTTTCTGACATAACTACAAAGCTCCCATGAACCTCAACCTTCTTATTTTCAATACCTTGTTATGAGATCAATTGTACTATGTATTTATTGAGTTTGATTGATTCTAAACCCACTGCTATTGAGTCAATTCTAATTCTTAACTACTTTAAAGGACCAAGCAGGACTGCCCCATATAATTTCCAAGGCTGTAAATCTTTACAGAAGTAAACTGCCATGTCTTCTTTCCTTGGAGCAGCTGATGGATTGGAACCACTGACCTGTTTGTTAGCAGCTGAATGCTCGTGCTACCATGTTTCCATTAATTGACTCTAATAATGTTTTTAATGCTCATTTCTTATAACCTAGCCTAAATTATTGTTTTTGTCTCACTGTGTGAATCCTTCATAATACGGTTGTTCTAAAAAGACACTGTTTTATATCTATTTGGATTCCGAGTAGTGGTCAGCTGAGTTTTGATGCTATTCTGTTAGTTTATAAAGTCTCTAAAGGAAGCAGGTAGTGAAGCAAATGGAAGAAATGACAAAATGATAAGATAAAAGAGCTGAACAGAAGATTTCATAGAGGAGCTTGAGAAGACGAAGTCCATTGTTATCATGAAATGTGCAAAGACCTGGAGTTAGAAAACCAAAAGGGAAGAACACACTTGGCATTTCTCAAACTTAAGGAACCAAAGAAGAAATCAAGCCTCAAATTGCAATATTGAAAGATTCTATGGGCAAAATATTGAATGATACAGGAAGCATCAAAAGAAGATGGAAGGAATACACCGAATCACTGTACCAAAAATAACTGGTTGATCTTCATCCATTTCAGGAGGTGGCATATGATCAAGAACCAATGATATTGAAGGAAGAAGTCGGAGCTGTATTGAAGGAACTGGCAAAGAACAAGTCTCCAGGAATTGATGGAATACCCACTGAGATGTTTCAACAAATGGATGCCGTGCTGGATGCACTCACTTGTCTATGCCAAGAAATTTGGAAGACAGCTACCTGGCCAACTGACTGTAAGAGATTCGTATTTGTACCCATTCCCAAGAAAGGTGATCCCACAAAATGTGGAAATTATCGAAAAATATCATTAATATCATATACAAGTAAAATCTTGTTGAAGATAATTAAGAAATGGTTGCAGTAGTATATTGACTGAGAACTTCCAGAAATGAAAGCTGGATTCAGAAGAGGACATGGAACAAGGGATATCATGGCTGATGTCAGATGATCCTGTCTGAAAGCAAAGAATACCAGAAAGATGTTTACTTGTGTTTTATTGACTATGCAAAAGCATTCTATTGTGTGGATCATAACAAATTATAAACGACATTGAGAAGAATGGAAATCCCAGAACCAGTAATTGTACTCATGAAGAACCTTTGCATAAGCCAAGAAAGCTCTGAATCCAACACTCTGCTCTCTAAAACCAGTGCCTACAGTATTATAAAACCTATTCCTTTCTTATAATCTGAGAATACTTTAATTTAGAGCGTTGCCCTAAACTGTCAACTTAATCTCTCCATTTGAAAATGATTTTCCTTTTTCCCCTACACTTCAAAAAACTATAAAATTTAGAAGAGATTTTTCAATGTTTCTTTAAAATATAATCAATCATTTGATATCAACTAATCATTAATAAGATTCATTAATAAAGAAAATATCATCCAATTGCATATTCTGGTTTTGAAGTCAGAATTGAAGTTAGAAGAGCCCCCATGAGTGGCTTTTAAGACAAAGAATATTGGTGTCTGATCACTTTTCTCCTATGAGATGAATAGAGGCAACATTCTGAAGAGCTCACAAAAGTTAATAAAAAATAGTTTATTTTGGTGGTTGCCTACATTAGAAACCACAATAGATTGATTTGGAATCAGAAATGATGACAGATCTTCCTATCCTGAAATCATATAACAAACATCTGTTCCCATTTTAGAAATAGTCACATCTGTGGGAAGAGTACCTGGGGCAGGCTACCCTTGTTCCCCATTCTCTACTGAAAATGCCCCCAGCTTCTAGATAATGTACCTCATTTATATCTAAACCTTGAAGTAAATAGAAGAAGCTACTTCACTTTCCTTCTCAGCAAACCATTCTCCTCCAACTCCCACACTGAAAACAAAACTATAAAAGGATGTGATTATTTCTGCCTTTGGCTATTGCTCAATGTAGTTAATAGCTCTGTATTTGTTTGTTTTCCTTTATAAATCTATTGAGATGACTTGTTTTTTATGATCTATGTAGACAAATATGATAGAGAATAAGCCTGCAAGTATAAGGTTAAGTGACTATGCCTTCCTCCATCTGGAGAATAAAAAGTCCAACCATTCACATTTATCCTCTTCATCTCCTACAACACATGGATACTTGGCATCAGAAACAGAACATGACTAAGGGATGGACTGTTTTGATATTATACTGGAAGTCTTTAATAGCTCTATTTCAAAATGTGTGTTTGCTGTAGGAGTCCCTACATGGTAAACACAGAATTCACACAGAGATACCTTGGAAGAAAGGTCTGGTAATCTAGTTCCAAAAATCAGCCACTGAAAACCCAATGAAGAATAGTTGTATTCTGATATATATGGGGGTCACTAAAAGTCAGAGTTGACACACAGCAATGGGTTTGGTTTATTTTTGTGTGTGTTTTCTATGTTATTATGTAATTTCCAGGTAAAAGTTGGCTGATGTGATAATGGTAGCTTAGTGTCTTTATCTCTAACCTTCTCTCCATGAAGAGAACATAACTAAGGATGGTCAATTTTTAGGCAGAGAATGACAGTACTTACAGAGAATTACAGATCTACAATACAAATAATTTTCTCTGAATCCAGTTTCTATAATATGATATATATTTGCCTTCATTTCATATGGATTTATAGTTTTATATAAGAAAAAAATCTAGAAAAAAGGGACAAAAATAAATTGTTAAAGACTCAATTAAATAATAAAAGCCAAAGAAAGAAATTAAACTATGAAATAGTTTGTGAAGTAAAGAATGCCTTTCTAAAATGTCACACAAGCACAAATATATGTTTTCTATGAATTTTCATTTATAAATACTAGGAGTTATTGCTCTAATATTAGAGATTAAACTTTTTTCCTTAACTTCTTCCTACCTATATCTAAACTCCTCCTTTTTTAAAATAAAGGTAACCCAGGCTCATTTTGATAGTTGATTATTTGCCCAACTTTTTCTGGGAAAACAGTTTGGCTTTAAAAAACTCTGAAAGCAAAGAAAGTACATGGACTCTATCAAAACTACTGTGTAAGAAGGCCATGTATTTCACTGTAAAAAAAGAAAAAAGCAATTAAAAAAGAACAAAAGATGTGACAGGGACTAGAGGTCTATCTCCTTTGGTCTACATAAACAATGTTCAGTGACAATGAACAAAGAAAGAATGCAAGTGTTCAAGGCAGCCCAGGATAGTTTAGACAAGAAAAATTCGATCTCTACTGTGTATACACTATAGTGCAATAGATTTTGAGTCTTTCTGATGATGTTAGAGCATACTCACAATAATAAGAAAATACTGTTCAAAAAGAAAACAGTGCAAAGTCCATTAAGTTACTTTTGGAGTAGTCACTGTGGATAGCAAAATAAGAATAAGTCCTAAGAAAAATTAACTGTCCTCTAGAGCTGTCAGCATTTCGATTAAAAAAAAAAAAAAAAGTGAAAGTTTTACTTTTATAAGAGCAGTTGCTTCAAAGTATCTTTGGATATTTAAGTTTCTCCCTCCCATACTTTTATTGTCCATAAAAGCTGAGCCACCATCTCTTCTTCATTCAGGTTAACCAGAGCTAGCTAGGTAAGAAGAATACCTGGTTCTCCTTGAAGTTTCAGACAATTGTTGTTAACTGAGTCAGCCCCCAAGTCATGCTGAGCCTACGTACTGTGTAACAAAGCACTGGCCAGTTCTGTATCATCTCCATGATCAGTTTTGGATCAGACTATTTCGAGCCATTGAGATTTCAGTGTCTGATATTCAGAAATAGATCACCAGGCCTTTCTTCCCAGACTCTCTTCTTCTAGAACTTCTGCTGAAACCTGTTCAGCATAACAACAAAGCCTAGCTTCCACTGACAGATGGGTGAGAGCTGTGCTTGAAGTGCCTTAGCAGGAATCTAACCTGGATGCTCCTCACAGAAGGTGAGAATTTTACCACTGAACTACCACTCTCCCATTCAGACCATTAGAATAGTGGAACCCAAATGTTCACCTCCAGGGAGAAAAGACAGATTATTAGCTACAGCTGTAATTCTTTTGTTATTATACTGTCTCTCTTTTTTCTTTTTAATTTGAAAAGTTCTACCTAGATTCATTTTTACTGTAAACCAGTTACACAGATGTGCAAAATAAACATGAAATTTAAAAGAAAGGATACTTCTGTTCCTGGTACTATACTGGCTTAAAAATTCGAAAAGGCCATTTCCACTGTAAAAGACACAAAAACTGACTAAACTATATATCTTTTAAATACATTTCTGAGTTGGTTCAAAAGAAATGAATTCACAAAGTTTCAAAAGAGTGAATATTTGGGACCCTATAAGGTAAGCAAGAAATACGAATTTCATTCAGCAGGTTTCTATGTTATCATGGAGACCCTGAATTTCCCTTTCATAGCTTCATAAGGCACAGAGGAGAAAAAAACAAACTATGGTCTGCCTGATATTTAGAATTTTATAAAAGGCATCACACCAAGAACAACAACCATAAGGCTGACCCTCAGGACAAGGATGAATTAGAAATAAACTTGCCAAACAAAACACCACAAACCTTAGCTCTCTGAATGGCAAGGGGTGAAAATTTATCATGAGAATTTGTGTCCACACATTGGCCTTTTCATGACTCTATAGTCTAAATCCATGCTTCCTCTCTGATCTGAAAAATCCTCAAAGAAAAATATTAATTGAAAGTACTTCCAGATTGCTAGGGCCTCCATGGGACTGGACAAGCCAAACTTAGACCGTTTCTGAGGAAGCTCGGCATCAAACCAAGTTTCAAGGAATTGTAACAGTTAAGATTCCACAGAGAATAAGACTCTCAAATTCCAAAAACAATAACAACAAGAATAATACACATAGAGATACGACATCATCTGTGAGAACCACCAAGAAATTCAGACAGCAGAAATACCGCCACATAGTACCGAACTAGTCTTTCTTCCCCTCCTACCCCAACCTAACTTTCCCTTCCAGACAAAACAGTTCTTAGCAGTCTAACCTTCCTGACCCTTCGCAATGCATTCACTTACCTCTGCACTTCAAACACACCCACCCACCAACCCACCCACACACATACTCACATAGAGCATATCACTTTAAAGATAGTTTATCAAAGTAATATATATACATAACATTAACTTTCAAATACTTTAAATCATCAGCTGTTCTTTAGGCTTGTGAACAGCTTTGGTCTTGTAACTTGCTTTCCTTTTCTCTCTTGGAATTTCACTCCTCTCTTTAGGTAGAATACTCAGTTTTCTTTGGTGAAGCACATCTTCCAATTACTTTCAGGAAAAGGGTGTTTAGAGGGTAAATTTTCAGAATGCCTTCTGAAAATGTTTTCCTTTTACCCTAATATTTGAATAAAAATTTGATATTGACTTTTAGGCTGAAAATTATTCTCATTGAAGATTTGGAAGGCAATGCTTCATTTATTTCCATATCAGCATGGCCATTGAGAAATACAATGACATTCTCACTCAAACCTTTTTTTTTTTTTTTGAAGCTATGCTGTTTATTTACTATGGAAAATTTTATCCAGGTATTCTGAAATTTCATAATGGTGAAATTTCATAATGATGGGTCTTTTTAAATTATTTATAGCCCTTTCAATCTGGAGACTTAGAAAGTCACATAATGAAATTTTTTCCTTTATTATTTCTTTGGTAATTTTTTTTTCCTTTATTTTCTATGTTTTCTCTTCTGTCAACTATTATTAGCTTGATGATGAATTTCCTCAATTGAACTTCTAATTTTTTTTCCCTCCTACTGTGTTTATTTCATTTTTTTTCTTTCATGTTGCAGATTTTCTCAAATATCTAGTGTTCCATGATTTTCCATTTATATTTAATACTGAAGGAATAAAAAAAGGTGTTTTCATGTTGTCTCATGGGCAACACAGCAAAACTATCAGTGTTCCAGGCATTTTTTGCATTGGTAACCCCAAAATACCATTGTTTGCAGGTCAGTTATTTCAGGGGAAAAAAAAAAAAAATGACCCAGTTTCCTGCCTGCAGGTGCCACTGAGGACAAGGAGTGGAAAAAGTGGACCTGCCAGCATGCTGAAGCTGCTGGAAGTAGAAAACAGTGGTTCTTATAATTTCTTATTCAGACTTTCCTTTGATCCTCCCATTTTCAGTCTAATCTCTTATCACTATCCTCTTCTGTCCTTGTTCCAAAGTTCATGACCTCTCTGGTTCCATTTTCCCAGCATCCTTCCAAATGGAAAGTGGTAGAAATCAGGAATCTGAGAGTTGGAGTGGGAGTTTCATTGCTCTTTATTGAGATTTTCAAAAGCTCCAATTTTTATCCCCACCACTACCCTGTCCCAAATAAACACACACACACACACACACACACACACACCCCTGTTCTGGTTACCTAATGCTGCTCTGACAAGAATATCTACCATAAATGGGATGGCTTTAACAAACAGAGTTTATTCTCTTACAGTTTGGGGGCTTTAAATCAGAGTTCAAAGATTTAAAGGGTGAAAGCCCCTTGACCCTGGACTTCAGCTCTGCCTCTTGCTCCCGGTCCACTGAAGCTGGAAGCTTATCTTCACTCAGCTGCTGACTTCTGAGGCTGACAAACCCAAGGTCAACAAACAACATGGCACAGTCCCAATGTTATTAAACCACATGGCAGGCCATTAATTCAAGTTCCACTGAATGTCCCAAGATCAGCAGAGCATGGCAGGCTATTGAATAACAACTTGGCTGTATATCAGGTTCAAGTGTGCCACAAGGTAAAGACAATTCCCAAAGCTGTTTCTTTTAGACAGAAAGTAGACCACCTCCCTAAAGCAGCTACTCAGCTGCTTGTGGTAGATCCCACCATGGAGTTGATTGCCAGTCTCATCATGGGGAATAACTACCACCAGCTGCTGAGCCACTCAACAAGGCCTAGCCTAGTTGACACATAAACTTTACCATCACAACACTTCCTTCTGCAGAACTACTGCCTTTCTGGAGTTCTCTCATTTAAATCATTGTTTCTCTTTAATTCCCACATACTCACTTTGCCAATGCTTAAGGGTCATCCTGTTCTGTAAAGTAATTTACTACAGTTCCATTCACTTTGGGAAAAAGACCCAGAGATCTACATCTCCAAACCCAGCCAGTGAAAACCCCCTGGATCACAAGCATACGACGGTGCAGAGGATTGCCATGAGTTTGGGGTTGACTTCATGGCACCTAAGAACAGCAACCAGTGACTTTATAAAATCATATATTGTGATTGAGGTTATAGATGACTCTTAATTTACTTAAGATGAGCTGATGGCATTTCTTGCTGATTGAAACAACTTTATGATGCAGATCTCATTGGAGATGATTATTTTTGTTTATTTGCTTCCTCTCTTGCTTTCTTTGAGGGTTTTGAAGTAATTTTAGGGAAAAGATGAGGGTAGAAATATCTTTCCTTCATTATCTTAAAATTGGAAGCCTTTTCTACTATTTTAAGAGTACAAATTAGCCATTAATTTAAACATTAGAAATTCTCTGTTGGTGCCTAATTTAGGGAGAACTCAAGTAGATGTAAACAACTATCAGGCCTCCAGGTAGAAATCTATTAAAAGGGGACCCAAAGCAGAATGCTTCTAGATGAGACAAAATAAAGCAAAAATCATCTGCTTTACATAATTTAAGAGCAACTTTTTTGCAGAATTTACTCAAAGGTTTTATAATGAAAACTACCTTTAAGTCATTGTTGTTGTTGTTGTTGTTATGTGCCGTCGAGTCGGCCCCGACTCATAGCGACCCCTCCTTGGGTTTCCGAGGCAGTACCACTACGGAAGTAGGATTGCCCAACCTTCCTTCCGAGGAGTGGCTGGTGGATTTGAACCGCCAG